>NW_011887679.1:0-73619 GCF_000313485.1 Hansenula ciferrii
AAATTTCTTGTTGAAAATAAATTACCATTATCTGTTGTTAAATCATCATCTTTTAGACAAGTTATTTATACTTTAAAACCAGAAGCAATTCCAGATTTGAATGAATTGAATCACTTATACTCTTCTCTGTTAGAAGTTATTCATAATGAGAAGGGTACCTTAAATGAAGTTACAACTACAGATCAACATACTGGTGATGTTACAGACCGTTCTGTCAGTCGTCATGATGATGCCAATGTTGATGATTCTTTGAATGCATCTACAACAGGATGGGTGTAAGTCAATCTAAGTCAAACAGTGAATTTGGTTTGTCTTGTTCTTTTATATATATATATATGTGTGTGTGTTTTAAATTTGGTTGTTTTCATGAGAGATCTCTGATTTTGTATTATTATTATTATTTTGATTGTTTTTGTTTTTAAATATTAGTTTAGTTTCACCTTCTGCTGCTTAACGCTATTTTATCAGAGGTAAAGTTTATTTATGTGTACTTATATATGATTTGGTTTAATATGGTAGACTTGTTAAATATTATATTCTTTTGTTTTGTAATTTACGATGTAAGAACTAATTATAAGATTTGTTAGTTATGCTTACAACTTTTGCAGGTAAAATTAGTTTATATATATACACCATATCATATATTTCAATTGCCGATGCAGCATTCACAAACTAAGAGGAAACAAGCTGTATTATATAATAATTTGACCTGATGAGCAATGAAATCGCTTATAGTTTGGAGTTCCGTAAGCCAGCCGGGGTGATCATGTAAGGTGTGTGATTGTTCTTCAAGTGCCAAAGGTCTTTAATCTTTTCTGTAGCATCTATTTGATAATTATTATTCAACATGAAAATGCATTTTTCAATAACAGTGATCGGTATGACTAACGTGAAGTCTGATATAATCTCACCATCTGATAATTTACCATTTGAAGTCATAATTCCCACTAATTCACCATCAGCATTGAAAATACCACCACCAGAAGATCCATTCCAGCATCCGGCTGATGCAATAATCAAAGCAATCTCTTGTCTACCGAACCCTATATCTGAGGGAACCAATTTATTAAAATGGCCTTCTGACTGAACTGGACGAACCTCTGATTTACCTTTCAAATAAAACAAACCGTATCCTAAAGACTGAACATAAGCACCTGGTCTTAAAGACTTATTTTGTGAGCCAAAACTAATGCATCTCTTAACTGGCTTAAGTATTTTACATTCAAAATTCACCCAAAGAAAGCATAAATCATATCCTTTAACTGGACACTTTGATATAATTACATTATCTTGTGTGATCTTCGCCTTTGAGTATCCAGGTACGGTGATTGTGAAACTTCTCATCTTATCAAGTTTCATAACATGCTCATTAGTGATGATGCAATCTTTTGATATAACAACACCACTTCCCCAAAAGCTTTGATCATCATGAGTCTCTACTGAAATTCTAACAATTGACTTGAATAAATTATTTTTCTTCTTGGATGCAGTATCAGAGGGGTTTATGGCTTCTTTGGAGGTTGTTTCAAGCTCCCCAAAAAGTGGACAGTCAATCAGACTCATTATAGCATCCCAAGATATTATGGCAGTTAAATTACCATCACCATTGTTCTTTTTAAGGTAACCAGCTATTAGACCTAATGATCTTTCAATTCTGTCTGTGTGATTTTCCTCCAAGGTCACAAAACCTCCCATAATATTGTCAAGGTATCGACAGTCACTAAGATAACCTGATTCATTAATTTTATAGTTTATGCTTCCACGAGCTTTATAGTCAATGAAGACAGCAACATTAGTCAAACTGAACGGACAGCAGCTTATCACAAATTTTGAAGGAACAGATACAGCTTTCGCTGAAATAGGCTTAAATGGAATCATCTTTGCAAAATTTATTAAGGAGAAAAACCCTTCTAATGTAGATCCCAAACCAAACATCAATACCGCTAAGTTATTTGTTCCAGCAGGTATGAATTCAAAACCATCACTGTATAAACGATCATTTAAAAATGAGCTGAAGCCCAAATCATTGCTATGCTGATTGATAGGTCTTTCACCTTCTAATACTAACGGTAACCACCCTATTGATGAAGATTTGACCAAATCACTTGTTGTAAAGCTGTAAGAATATGAACTTGGAGTGGAAATAGAGCTGATTGTAATGATGTTGTAAGCCCCGGTAAAAGTGTTGTAAATGAATGTCCCACTGGTGGCATTGACCAGCATTGTATTGACATAATGGATGGTGATTGGTAAGTAAAGCCAATCTGACATTTGAATCTAATATATCTTTAATGAATATTTTATAAGTGAACGAATTCGACCTGGTAATTTTGTGTTCTTCTTGATCCTGAGCAAGTATGGAAATACTTCAAGCAAAAAAAATAGCAGATATTAACACCACCAAGTGAGTGAAGTCTCTGATTACAGGGACATGTCTTCACTAAAACAGGTGGAATTCAAGTAAAGAATAAACACAGATCGAAATGCTCCACAAAAGTTGATAAGGTGTGAAATTCCGAGGGCCCGAGTTTCCCTTTTGGGATACTTGTCATCTGATCTGGTAAGAACACGATTTTAAGAACTTGATTGATATTTTTACAAAATGAACACTTTGGCGGGATGCTTGAAGACTTTGATGTTTGAAAATTGAAACAATTGGAGCGTTTGGATCAACATATTTGAAGTTAGCTCTTGAATTCAGATATCCATTGTTAGCTATGTCAGCTCATGAAAGAGGATTCAACTTGGAACCACCAGTGTACGACTATGGTGACAATTCATTCAGAAGCAAGATAAATGAAGCTAAAGATCAAATAACAAAGGTCAGCTATCAAGTATTAGATTGGTGGAATATTCAACCATTTTATAAAAAGGCTTTGCTAGTATTAGCCAATATATTTTTGGTGCTTATGGCTCTACTATCAATTGTATACCATGAAACTCTTGTTCATTATGTTGTTGAATATTCAGATAAATGGTCTAAAAAGCCAATAAGTTTATTGATCATTGCTATGATGTTATTTATCATTTCATTCCCACCATTGATTGGATTCAGTTTTACAAATACAATGGCTGGTGCATTCTATGGTGTCAGCTTTAAAGGATGGAGTATTATTGCATTTGGTTCTATAACTGGTTCTGTTGCCGCATTCATATTTTACAGATATATTTTAAAATCTAGGGCACATGCATTGATCTCTTCAAATCAAAAATTATACGCTTTTTCTACAATTTTACAAGAAAACAACAGTTTTTGGATATTAACATTAATAAGGTTATGTCCTTTCCCTTATTCATTAACAAATGGTGCATTAGCTGCTATTCCTGGTGTTTCTATTCTTAACTTTACATTAGGTAGTGTGATCAGTTCACCAAAGCTGGTTATTTATTTATTCATTGGGGCAAAACTTAAAGATTTAGGTGAAGCTAAAGATACCACTACAAAGATTATTGATTTTGCCTCCATAATCTTGACATTTGTGTTTTTGATACTAACAGGTTGGATCTTGTATATGAAGACAAATAAGAAAATGGAAGAATTAAGAGTTGAAAGTGGATTTCAACAATCTGATGAAAATCAAAATTTTGAAAATTTCTTAGAAAATGATTCAGAAATTCAAAGTACAGGTAATACAAACTTAGATACTGAATTTGATATAGATGATTTTGATAGAGATACCAATAAACAAGTGAGATGAGTTTATGATTAACGAATAGAAAAGGAAAAGGACTACTGGATAATAAGTACGTTTTAAATAAATAAATATGTCATAAATTAAAAAGTATTTCTTGTATTCCCTCCCAATAAATATAACTCCTGTAATAATTCCCATATGTATATAATTCATAAATGTCACGTCGTCGCACTCTCCAGCAAAATATAATCATAATAATTAAATGTTATTATCATGGCTGAAAATTATCGTCAACCTTTATTGGATCATCATCATCATAACCGTCATCATCATCATAGTTTGAAGATCCATAAACATCTTCTTTTAGTCTCTTTTTTGTTGGTGATGTTTCAAACAAACCATCATAACTATCAATATTATTGAAATTCTTGAGATTTTGTCCAGTTATTCTATCCTCCCCTGAAGATGCAGGTCTATTATATCCTTCAAATGACTTTTTAACAGGTGTTTTAACTCTTCTAAAATAACCATCATAACCTGATTGGAAATTTAATGGTGAAGATCCTTGACTTGCATTAGCAGATGAAGATATTGAAAAACTTGGCTGTCTAGTTCTATTATAAGAAGATTCAATAAGTTTCCCAGTTGCTGAATATGATCTATGTGATTTGACTTCTCTACCGGTAGATTCACTCATACGTCTTCCACTATAAACAACATTTTCTCCATCAACATGTAAATGAGATTTAACAGATCTTAAATTTCTCAATCTTTCAATTGATAAACTTTCAGATCTATGTCTTTGATGATGTCTTTGTAGTGTTGAAGATGTTTTTTTTTCAGGTTTTGGTGTTGTATGACGATTATAGGTTTGTGTTTCTAATGTGATTGAATCCTTAGCTAAATTTGGATCATTATCTTTTTCCGAATTGAAATTTGGAGAATTAACTAAAGCTAAATTTAGATTCAAATTTTTGAAATTTCTACCTCTTAATAATTTTATAGCATTATCCAATGCAAATTCAATACCACAATGGTTTTTTATAATTGATATTTTTGGCCATGTAGCTCTTGCACCTTTCATAGTACAATGTAATAAATATTCAGGAGTTGGATTAGCCAAAAGTTTATTCAATTTTGAAATTTCTCTTAAATCAGGTAAAATTGTAATATCACCAGAATATTGTTGTGAAAGAACAGATGTCAGTTTAGTACACAAATTTCTTGCAACTCCAACTTCAGCACCCATTTGTAGATAATGAATCACTTCAGCTGACCATAATCCATAAATTTGACCTAATTTGGTTTTGAAAATTGCACTGTATTCAGTTTCAATTTCACCACCAACACAAGTAACTGACAATTTTAAAAAAGGGACAACATGGGGATTGACTTGACATGCAATAATATGATCAACATTGAACATTTCTGATAATCTTGCAATTGGTAAATCATTATCAACTGAACCATCGACAAATTTAACCGAAGCATGATGCCATTCTTGTGTAGCACCCGTTTTGGAATTTTTTTCATAAATTGTACTTGATGGGAAAACACCAGGTAATGAACATGAGGCACAAACAGCAGACCAAATCAAAACAGATGGTGCTGTAAGATAATTTAATAGTCTTGGATGTTCATGAACACTGGCAGGGGATACTGTTATGTTCAAAATTCTTCCCGTTCTATTATAAGCTTCCCTAAATGTTAAATCACCAAGAAAATCAATCATTGTATCTTGTAAATTTTTATTATCATACCAAGTTCCATATTTCAAGAATCTTGAAAGACAAAGTAATGTTGATTTTATACTTCCTTGCTCTTCAAATATATTAAATTTTTGCTCCACGATTGTTTCCATCAATTCCATAATTTCATCATTATCATGAACACAAAGTATACTTGCAACAATAGCACCAGCAGAACTACCAGATATTATTCTTGGTAATACATTTTCTTCTAGTAAGGCTGCTAATACACCAATATGGAAAAGTCCATAACATCCGCCTCCT
Source organism: Hansenula ciferrii (assembly GCF_000313485.1). Taxonomy (NCBI): domain Eukaryota; kingdom Fungi; phylum Ascomycota; class Saccharomycetes; order Phaffomycetales; family Wickerhamomycetaceae; genus Hansenula; species Hansenula ciferrii. Next base: position 5,648 of record NW_011887679.1, read on the forward strand.
GAAAGCACAAGTGCTGTTCTCCCAACGTTTTTCCTGGTTTGTACCAACATCCCCAAGATGTATCGATCATCTAATCCACGATTAATATTCTCTTTAGTAACTTCATCTAAAGCCAAATTACATTCATCTAAGTAATCTTCGATCAATGTTTTTGTACCTGAATGTGAATGACGATATAAGTTGACATTACCAATATTACCTAAATTTCTCGTCCATGTTGTTCGTATGAGATATAATAATCTTGGTATGTTCTTCTCTAATCTTGCAGCTCTTAATTCATTCAAGCTATTTTCCACAATATCATAGTCATATAGTCTTGACTCTTTTTCACTTTTCCAAATGTTAAAACCTTGTAATTCATCAAGTTCATCGCATACCTGGAGCCAATCAGTATATGATATTGCCGTTTTCTTCTGTAGTAATAAATTATCAATAGCCTCTTTTTTGGTGAAATCATTATCACTATAGCCAGTAAGCCCTACTTTTTCTAACAAAGACCCCACCACTGATTGAGCAAATCCGAAAGCAAATTTTAGTTTACCTGGTTCTTCAGATATTGGTGTATTTGGTTTATCTTGACTCTTTATCTCATCTCTTGACACATCGGTGGAAGTGCTAGTTTTTGTCTTGTACCGAGTAATCAACGACTCTGTGATGGACCTCAGTGGCTTATCCTTCAGCGCATATAAGCCGCCCAGCTCAGTCATCTTTACCACTGATCTAATTGTTGTTGGTCAAAGAGAGAATATGAGACGTTGAGATGTTGAGATTATGTATCTATATAAAATGGCTTGTTAAAATGAAGCTGACTCACCACTGACTAAGCAGTGACGGGACTCGCGAAAGTAACGCCAAACATTTAAAAAATAAAAATTGCACGCTTTGTTTTGACAGGTGTCTTTTTTTTTTTTTTTTTTAGCTTAAAATAATATTTTCTCAGTGAAAAAAGCCGTTTTGGTATTTCGCAGAACTTAGAAGCGCGTTTGGATCAAAAATTATTTTAGTTTATTATTACATGTTTTCGTCTAAAAGTATTCATAGAATATTGATTTGCATCATTTCCTAGACTACCTCTTATTCTAGACATTACAGCTTGCTACTCTGTGAAGTTATACAAAAGAGATTATCAAATTCAAGACATCATCTGCACTAATTGCACAGCACTTACTCAAGTCCTTCGTTTAATATTTTTGCTTCATTAGCGTTACGTCTGCAATAATAAGTCTCAGAAAAGATAATTAAACCCTGAAATTAAGGGAGTTCAAACATAGAAATAGGGGATAACATTCAAAGAATCATGAGTGGAAATCAACCAAGAAGTGGTAATAAACCATCTTTCTTCAAAACTTTACCTGAGAATATCGCTACTTCGCCAACCGGTATTGTTAAGATTTCACACAGTCCTTTCCCTTCTTTAAATCCAAACAAACAGTTCAAATCAGTTTATGAAAGAGCAGGGTTTGATGTTTACAAGCCAAACAAGTCAAGAAGCAATTCTCGTGTCACTTCACCAACTATTGAACATGGATTCAGATCACAATCAGCTGCTCAACTAAATCAACCTCCTTCTGGTTTTCCAAGAGTTTTTGATGAAAAGAGAAATATGAGTGAACAAAATTACGTCGGTCAACCACAACAAAGAAGTACCAATAACGGATACAAATACGGTGATCAAGTCCCAGGTTTCAACAAGGCAGCTCTTAATATCGATGCTAATTTGGCCAACTCTTCAGAAAGAGGTGAAATATCAGCTCAAATGTCTACACCTTCTGTCGCTACTAGCACTTTTGATAGACATGGCGGTGGACAACCTTTCAGCTCAACATCAACAACATTTACAGATACTGATAATAGATCACCTTCAAGTCGTACATATTCAAATGATAATGATGTCTCAAATAATCAATTTGTTAGTGCACAATCATTACCATACACATCTCCTGATAGAAATTCAAAAAATTCTATTCCAACTTATCGTTCAAATGGTGTTGCTTCAACCCCATCAGCTAGTGGGTCACCAGATGAATATTCATTTGCTCCAACTCATGTCAACAATGAAGGATATTCCAGATCTATCCAACCACAAAATCCATATAATCAAACATTTTACAATAATCAAAACCAATTTGAACCACGTTCAGCTGGGACAGATTATAATGATGAAGCGGATACTTCTATTAACACTGTCAAATATACACCAAAAGCAGATGTTGGTAATCGTGATTCGAGACCAATGTTACAAGCTCATGAAGATTTATTAGCAAGTACAACAATGGATAAATCTTTGGAAGGTTTCAATCCAATTTCAAATTCCACAGGTATCGATAGTTCAATTAACAATGGAACTCCGTCAGATGGAGGTGATATTTCAGATGATGAATCGTTCAAGAGTGAAATTTTATCACCAAAATTCAATTTTGAAACTAGTAAAGAAAATGCAGAAGATGTCACAAGTAATCATGATGAAACAACAAGAAATTTAGAACTAAATCTTCCACCATCACCTCAAAAGCAACAAGAACCATATTTTCAACCTCAACCACAATCACCTGCACCACCTTCACAATCAACAATTCCACAATTCATTGTCAGTGATTCAGATGGTAACATTCAATATCAAGATGATGTTAAATCTCCTTCACCAACATATAATCAAAATAGTAGACAAAGTGCTGTTTCAATGGCTGCTAGTTCAATCTATAGTAATGAAGATAAGAATGAACAATTACAATCAACACATATACCCGATACTATTGAAGAAAATGAAGAAGAATTTGAAGATGCCCAACAATATAATCAAGCTCCACAATATGATTCACAACCAGTCCAACAATATGAAGATGATTATAACAATGATTACAATTCACAACCAGGTCAACAATATGAAGATGACTATAACAATAATTACACTCCACAACGTGATTTACATAACAATTTTGATCATGAATACGATGATGATTTAAATAATGCACATGAATCATCAGGTCCAGTTTATGAAGAAATTGAACAACAATTAGAAACTTTATCAATGAGATCAAAATCACCACTACCACCTCAAGCTCAAGTTCAATCACAACCACCTCAAATTATGGTTCATTCTGTTAAAGAAGTATCAACTGATGATATTAATAATCATAGAGATGCACCAGAACCACCATTACATCATAGAAGATTAAATTCAGAAGTTAAGTCATTTGATGAAAATCAACAAACTGTTCATTCTAATGGGTATCAAGGTGATCAACAACCAGAACCAGAACACCACCAATATCATGAGCATGATCATGATTATCAACCACAAGAACAAGAAATCACACAACCAGAACACAAGGAACCAGAAATACCGAAATGGCCACCTGGTGAAGGTCCGTGTAGAAAATGTGGACTTGAAATTGAAACTAAACCAATTTATTCTAAAAGTGGTGAATTATCAGGTCAATGGCATAGAGAATGTTTCACATGTACTGTTTGTGATTTAAAATTCAATAAAAAAACTACTTGTTTTGTGCTTAATGATATGCCATATTGTGAATATCATTATCATTTAACAAATAACTCACTTTGTAAAGTTTGTGGTGAAGGTATTGTTGGTAAATGTCTTGAAAATGATGCTGCTGATAGATATCATGTTGATTGTTTGAAATGTACAAAATGTTCAAAACAAATTACAAGTGATTATCTATCAATTAATGATAAAGTTCATTGTGAATCTTGTGCCTTGGAATTCACTTCAAGTTCACAATTAGGTATTGATAATGAACTTGTTGAAAGAAGAAGAACAAGATTGTTCTATATTGATTAGAATTTATTCTCTATAACATGAAACAGATAGATACCCATAAATGTTTTTATATAAGTTTTCAAAATTAAATTGCATTAGGACGCTGGTATTCAATTATAAATAATTGTAGAAACTACAAATTTATATTAATTAACTTTTTATATAAAGTGATCGGCTAAAACAGATCGGTTTGATGCATTTTAATTATACAATTAGAACAAAAACACAACGCAATTCAAAAGCAAAATAGTAAAAAAGTATTAAAAAACAATCATTTGAAACTAATATAATTTGAATACCAAATGACTTAACGAAAAAAAAATTTGAAAGAAAATTGAAAACAGTGTGAATATTATCAAAAGATTTATGAATTGATTTAAGCTTTTGGAGTTCCTTTGAAGAAAGGATGAGCCATAGCTTCTTTAGCAGTTAATCTTTCTTGATGATCATATCTTAATAAATTATCAATCAAATCAACAACTTCATCATCAACCAAATATTTATTATTATCATTAACAAAAGCACTCCATGGTTTTCTTGGACATGGTGTTAAAACTTCATTATATTCTTTTGATAGTCTTAATCCATATTTTTTCAAATAAACATATAATTCATCTGTACCTAAAACTTTAGCAATTTTAATCAATTGATCGAAGTTTGAATCACCTCTAAAGAATGGTTCTTTTTTAAATATAATAGCAGCTAACATTGCACCAACTGACCAAAGATCTAAAGAATAATCATATTGATTCAAATTTACTAGTAATTCTGGACCTTTATGATATCTAGATGCAACTCTAACGTTATAATCAACTCCTGGATGATAAAATTCAGCAAGACCCCAATCGATCAATCTAAGTCTTCTGTTGAAAGGATCTATCATAATGTTTTGTGGTTTGACATCTCTATGAATGATCCCCATAGAGTGTGAATAATCTAATGCAGTTAATAATTGTGTAAAGTAAAATTGAATGTCACCTCTTTTGAATTTTGCATATAATGTTCTGAAATCAACATTTTTAACTTCTTCAAAAATCAAAGCTGGAATTTTAGAATGTGTATCTTTAACAAGATCTAATAATGCAATAACATTTGGTCCACCTGTTAAATTTTGTAAAATTTTCACTTCTCTATAAATTTTCTTGATCTTGACAGGTTTTAGTACTTTAATGACACAAGGTTGATTATTCACTATGTTCAGACCTTGGAAAACTTCTGAATATTTACCACGTCCTATCTTGGATATGATTTCATAGTTTGATATTTGACCCCATTCTATATCGTAGTTTTCATAATCCCAATATTCTTTAGGTCTTTTTTCGTTAGCATCAGCGTAGACTCTAGCCACAGAATACACCTTATCAGATTTAGGATATGACATTCCACTAGCTTCTTATGTTATGGATCAGTGCAGTTTAAAGTGTGAAAAATTGTGGATTCTTTTGTTTATGGAAAGTTGCGTGGATTGATTGATTTTTTCCTAGATTATCAACAATCAACTTTGGAAAACAGCGGTTAAGGGCAAAACAAAACAATAGAACAAGGAAAAAACAGCGAAACAACAATGGAATTTGACAGTCTGAGCCTTGTATTTATATAGGAGCACGATCAAAAAGATATTCTTTCCAATTTTTGCAAACTTCAAAGCAGTAGTTTCAGCTGATTTGTAAGCCTTTCAGGTTAATAGGCAGCTTTTTGACACCAGACTACCAATTTTGAATTTTTTTTCGTTATGGTGTAAATTTGTAGGGTAAACAAGCAGGATCAAAACATCACCAAAAGCACTGAATTCAAATTTCAAGGTATTTGAAGGGAAATTGTTATCTGGGGAAGCGTTTAAGGTGTAATTACTGGCTTTAAACGTCTCTGTGTGTGTGTCTTGATAGTCTGTTTTTGTTCTTTCCAATCTTTATTGGTTTAGAATTGGATAATATCATGATGGAAGAAAGGTGTCTTAAAAGAATAGACGTATCTTTCAAAAATGATAATAAACCATTCCCAGAGTTGAAAGGGATTAAAGGTAAGTAATATCATTGAATTTCATTTCCACTATGATAATATATTAACATTCAATATAGATATTGAACTTTGGAATAGCAAGAGTAAAATAGTTAATGATCACATCAAATCAATATCCAAACCTCTGGAGTTTGTCACATTGGTAAATCCAATACATACACCAGTGTGGTCAATCATAGACAAGTCATATAATGTGTAAGTATTATATACTACTATTAAATATGGGTAAACTAACTTTTTTTTTTTTCAGTTTCACATCAAATGTGGAGACACTATCGTTCTTTCAAGATTTAGTCAATTATTCCAACATTGTAGAAAACATATCGAATTCTGCTATGCTGGTAAAGATGGGGGATTCTTTTTATTTATTATTTTATATTGAAGTGTTGGATGAGGTACCCAGAGTCAAATGTCTGGTGTTGGAGATAAATTTAGAAAAAATCAATTCACTGTTATCCATGGGTGATCAAATAATTTCAAATTCACCCTCATATTTCATAGATGAAGTCACTTCAAAGAAGGATGAAATGATTGATACTTTATTAAAACAAAGAAATGATCAAGTTAAAAGTTTAAAGATGCAAAAACAAGAAAGTGAAAAACTGGCAAAAGAACAACAACTACGTATGGTTAATATTCGTCAAGGCTTTAGAAGAATCATAAATAAAGAAGTTAAAAGGAAACTGGCCAAAGCATCAAAATCTACACAGATTGAAATAGCTGAGATTTGTTTTAGATCTATGCAATTTAAATTTAAAGGCCTTGATAAGTTAGACGATAAGGAAGAGAAAGAGATTAAAGAATGGTTAAAAGTGTTTTTAGACGTGTTGGGTGTATGATTTTTCAGAATCAATGAAGCTATTAAGAGATGAACTCATCATACCTAGTATTAATAATATTCAATAAAGTAATGAAATCTAATGATCTTGAAAAATGTTGATTTGTAGTGCTAATTCATCTCTTAATAGTGCGACAACCAGATATCTCTATGCTTTGTTTACATTTTCATGAATATCGTTTGGTTTTAGAACCTTGCAATCAACAACCATCAAAACCTCAAAATTACTGTGTGAGAATGAGCGACTCTACTAATAAAATCGATCCATATGCTGTGCTAAGTCGTCAATTCAAAGATCTTACTGGATCTGTCAAAAAATTGAAAGAAAATCATGATGAATTCAAATCATCTGTTGAAGGTGGAACTGTACAACAAATAACTCAAGAAGTGAAAACTGTGAATCTTGTTATTGAATCACATTCGGATAAGCAACAATGATTTCACTGATCTATTTCACTACACTTGATTTTAATTTTTCTTTTGAAGTGATTCTGATTATCCATATGACATATATTATAACATTAAAATACAAGAACAAATATTTGTTCAAAACAATAGTTCATTTCAGAATATAAAAAGACAAATTATAAAGAATGTAAAAAAAACATTGAGAAGCAGTGGTAATCAAAAAGCTACCTAAACAACAATGAATGGTTCTTTAAAGATTGTTTGGTAATTGAAAGTAACTTCTTCATAACCAGTACCTTCATCAGTACACATATCACCACCAGTAGGACCAATATGAGGACAATGGACAGAAGGTCTATATTCAATCATATTTTGATGGACAGATCTGCAAAAAATGGTATCTCTACCACCTTCCCATGATAATCCAAATCTAGTATTTGTTAAATATTCAACACAAGCATCTTTTGAATCATATTGAGGATAATCTTTTTGACAATATTTTTCATGAACACCACAAATTGATTCAACTAATAAATGTTGTAATTGCTTTTCACCTTCTTCTGGAATTGTAGTTGCTGAATCATTACCACTAATTTGTCTATAACCACCTAATTTAATCATTTCATATAATCTTTCCCATCTTAAAAATGATAAATCATATTGAGCAATCTCTTTTTTTTCATTTAATTTAATCCAAATGTTAATTGAGAATGGAATTTTTTGTCCTGCACCTGGGAAAGTTGCATTATTAATATTTGAAATGGTATATTGATTACAACTACCTGAAAAAGCATATAATTGGAAAGCATCTGAATAACCAATCAAATTTGTAGTGTTACTATCTTGTAAATCTGAAAATAGACCGAAAAGGTATTCAGTATTCAATTCTCTACCTTCATAGTTTCTAGTAATATCAATGCGACCCACAACATCTTCAGAAAAATAAGTACTGTTGATAGATTTAGCTTGCTTGATGTTATTTGGATATAAATAATCATTGGCAAAAGAAACAGCGTGTTGATATAACTCTTCTGAAGTGAAATAACAATTTTGTTTTGATTGGATATCTTTGATTTGTTTATTAGCTTGATCAATATATGTTTGATTTATTTGGAAACCATCACTAGATTGAGCTTGTGCAGTTTGGGAAGATGAATCAGCTTGAGCTATTGGTGAGGCAAAAGCATTGACTAATAGTAATGAACCAGCTAATAATGACTTGGTCAACATTTTGGAACTTTTGTTTTTGTTGATGAATTGAGTTTGAACTTTGTTGGTTTCTTTGATCAACCTTTATTTTGGGGATTTAACATTGTATTTATAAGAAGTTTTCGATTCTCTAAACATTTGAGGTGATTCGTAACAGACCAGTTGTGTAGAACATGTTCATAGAGCAACGTGAAGATCTTTATTACCGTTATACATACCAAATACCGTGTTTTGTGATTTTACGTCTTTAAGAATAGAAAATCTTTGCTCTATTGTAAGCATTAGCACTTAGAAGTTAGAAGGCCAACTTTGAACCTAAAAAGTTGATCTTCTATGATCAACGTATAGTCATGCACTTCGATTTAGTGACCCAAGAAAGGCGTTCTGTTTCCTTAAGCTCCAGTATGTTGGGTTAAATATCTTTTGAATATTATATGGTTTAACTATCAACTATATTACCAGCTCAATATTCCGCCAGCTGAAAGGTACTATGATTCATTACTTTGGCTTGAACAGATTGTACTATAGGAACCAGATGATAAGTAGATCCCATTCAAGATACAGCATTCTCAGATTAAACGATTTGGTGGATTATTTGTAGATTAATCTGAGATCCGCGTTTCAAAACAAGTACCAATTCACAATTCACGCTAGAAAAATAAAGGCCCTGTCAAATATTTGAAGAGCTGTACTTTTAATCATCATATACGTACTAGCTATTCAAGTGAAGTTTGAACATTGATTAAAATTCAAGCAGAACATTTTAGTTTCTAGCTTGGAAGATTGAGGCTAGTCAGATTAGACTAGTAAAGCATATAATCTGCCACCATAAAAGTACTAGGATTTGTTAAGCTTCAATATGGAATTGAAATCTAAGAAAGAGATCAAATTTATAGAATTCAACCAATTTATCGGAGCATGGATCTCAGATCTTGGTATTGGATTTGAAGTTCAAGCTTGAATCATGTACATGTTGGTTGTAGTCGACGTATAGTGAATCTACAACGTACGTAATCGGATTGAAAACGTTGGTCAAAGCTTGATGTGCAATAAGTTAAAGCTCAATACGTCGAAGACTTGTAGTACACAAATATATCATAAATCATGATATTGTGATCTTCAATGAGTGATATTATTTGAATTATTAATCGGATAGTTACAGTATTGTATCTATATATTCAGTGACTCCCAACATCAATTCCTGATCGCTAATTATGTTCTAACTTCTCACTAATTATATAGTTGTTCAATTTATATAGGTATTAATACCCAGTATTGATGAAGGTTTTATCATGATCATGCTCAAGCTATAACAGACTAATTGGCTTATGAATCATGATACTAGTCTATACAATATGAAACTAATTATTACTCCGCATCGAAAATATGTCATATTTCCTATGAATGATTATCGAATGAGTATTAATTCAGCTTCCAGAACATACTGAAAAAAGATCTCTGGACTCCTGGAATCTTAAGCTGCGCTAGAGTTGTAGTTGTTGGAGAAGACTTGCCGCTATCATGATGTCGATGCCTAACTCTTCAATTAGATGGCATCAGCTGCGCATGTATAAGTTCTGAGTGATCAAAATTTAATATTCGTCGTGATTTAAGAAATTGTGCTTCATCAGCTCATCATTAACCATCCCGCACAGCTAACTAGAATATATATCATCGCATATATATGATGTCATACCAAGTATTAATTTGGATCTATTATATATCATGAGTTCATTTGAGGTTTCTCAGTTGTCAATATACGAAGTGAACTCCACAATCTCTTCATGATCAATCAATAGCGCCTAATATATAAGTGAGCAAACGTATGATAGATTAAGGTTCCGAGTATAGGTACTTAGTCTATAGTCTGAAGCTACTGCTATAACACCAGATCATCAATAGCTTTGTCTCTAGGGTGTAGGTCGGTTCTACTATTGTACCAATTGTATCAAGAATATCAAAAATATCAGAGCTTATAATCAAGTTTTAATCCGTCGGCTATCATCGGAGAATTACATTTCCGACTTCCGACAAATCTCGCGATATAATTTATAAACTTTTTGACTCAGTCAATTATACTTTTTTGACACTTTCCTCGTGTAATCGCTCAATAGTACCTCAAAACAGAAATATATGAGATGATCACACGTACGATGTTTACCCAGAATATATACGAAAAAAATAGGGTGAAACCTGATATATTACGGAAAGTGGGAACAAAGTCATTGATGAATCGTCTATGACAGCTAATTACGTTTTACCTTTTATCTGTCTGTCTAATTGCGTGGACTAAACTGATTTCGAGAGCTACCGAGCGGCGAGGGCTCCACGATTAGCTTAGCCCGTCGTGAACTAGACGTAATCCTAGAACGTACCAAAGATAAGCTTAAGGACTCAAAGCTGATCAACACCACAATTAGCTAAACTCATGACAGCTAACTTAGTTGTTATAAAATGTGCTAACCCATTAGTATCAGTACAAGGTAGACTGCTTCTCGACTTTTATACACAACGTCGCTAGTTCTTATTAGTAGCTTATTTAAAATTTCTCGCTTGACTCTTTCGATATGTACCCACAAAATTCAAATTACATTTTGATTAACCTAGGGTGCAGAAAATACATCAACAAACGGCAACCATTCATCTATGGCAAATTACAATTCATTAAGACCATATTTTACCACTCCAAATAATATGCAAGACAACCGTTAGCCTCGAAGTCAAAAATTCCCAAAATGGACCTCTCCGATTACCAAAATGGAATTTAGCTGCCTATCGGTAATTTAGATAACATTGGATAAAATGATCAGCAATAGTATAAAACAAACAAAATCCGTCATGGAATGAGTTTTGAACCCTTGGATATTCATCGAATTCAATCAGTGATCGAATAGGATTAATCGTGATACGCATTGTTCAGCTTTCGTTTCAATAATGAACTTCAAATCTTTGTTAGCAGTTGCAACTGCTTTGATCACCGTTAATGCTAAAAAAATTTTCATTGATAACGATGGTTTAGCTTCATTAGAAGCTTTATTTGCAATTTCTGCTGGTTATGAAATTGTTGGTGTATCTTCAAGTTTTGGTTCATCCTCCCTCGTTGATAGTGCTGGTGCTGCTTCTGATGTTTTAAAAACTTACAATTTAACATCATGTATTCCAAATTATCTTGGTGCTCAACAACCATTATTAAGAACAAACGAAACTTTCCATGCTTGGGAAAACTTATTTGGTGACTTGGTTTGGCAAGGTGCATTTGACGCTTCATATGCTGATTCTCATAGCTGGGATAACGTCACTTATGATGATTCAAAAGCTGGTGCACTTGCTTTAATTGAAGCTGTTAAAAGTAATAAAGATAGTGATCCAGTTACCATTTTCGCTGCAGGTATGATGACTACTGTTGCTCAAGCTATTTCAATTTATCCAAACTTGGTTAAAGAAGCCGCTGGTTTGTATATCATGGGTGGTTATTTTGATAATCAATATGCTCAAGCTACCGGTAATTCCATCACAATTGATATTAACACTGATATTAACTTAATTCAAGATCCTGAAGCTGCTCAAATTGTTTTAACATCTGACTGGAAAGAATTAGTTATTGGTGGTAATTTCACAAACTATTTGGTCCCATCTCAAGAATTATATGATAAAATTATTGACAAAGCTGGTTCAATTGATTTGATTAGAAGTCATCCATACTTTTCTCAAGTTTCAAATTTATTAGCTACAGGTAATTACACTGAAAATAATGACCAACAAAAATTACCATTCTGGGATGCTGCCATTTTATTTGCTTTAGTTAATCCAGATACCATCAAAGAAACTACTGATGTTACCGTTGCTGTTGATACTTCATTTTACTCACCATATTATGGTTCCCTTAAATTATACTCTCATGAATGGGCTCCAAAATCAGGTTATAAAGTTGCCAATGCTACCATTGTTGACAAAATTGATGATGAACAATTTTATAACACCGTTTTGGATGTTTTCTTCAAAAATTGGACTCAATATTGTGAAGTCCATGGTCCTGTTGCATTAGAAATATAGATTTTGTTTCTATTAATGATTTAATTATGATTTATATCTTCTTCTTCCAAGTATATTGATCATGCTTGACGTTCTAAGTGATCAATCAAAAATAAATGTTTTATTATTTATGATAGAAAGCTGTTATAACTAAATCTTCTAAATTTATCAATTATTATGGCGCATTTGTCTACACATTTTCAATGGGATCAATATCATAATTAGTATATTAAAGTAATCATTAAATGTCATTAAATAGTGCTTTAGTTGTCCAATAAAGTAGCGTGCAACTAAAATTAAATATATCAGGATATTTTCTTTGTACCCTCTAATAATGTCTGTGCTCTTGAAATCAATTTCTCATCATCATCATCCATATTTCTAGATCTCGAACTTCCTGCTGTGCTTGTTCTTCTATCTACTGATACCCCTTTTAATCTCTTCAATAAGTTTTCTACCACGTCTTCTTCTTTTGTTGAGTCAAACTCACCATCTGTTCCAGCAGAGCCTCTTGATTGTGCCCTTGACTTTTTGCTCAACATCATTTCTTTTCTCTTTTCATAAATTCTTATTTTCTCTTCATTCTCTTTATTTTGCTTCTGTACTCTTTTGAAGTCATCAATAAATTCCTGAAATTTAGGTAAGAATGTCGCCCTTCCAATTGAGTCAGAAGGATTTTCACCAAAATACTTCATAAGTTCATCAAAATCTGATATCACAAACTTGTGTTGATCCTCCAATAATTGGTATTTTCTTTTAGCTTCAGGTAACCTTGGTAATACTTTTGTCAGAACTCTATCAACTGGGTGTAATTTCTTTGGATCACTCAAATTACCATTCTCCATTGAACTCTCAACATTTTTGATAGTTTTAACATAAGATTCAATATCCAAAGATAATTGTTCAACAGACAATTTAGCTGAACTTTGTAATGTGGATAATTCATCCATGAAATTCAAATACTCAGGATATGCACGTCTAATAACTTTTTCAAGATATTGTAAAAATGTATTTTGATTCTGATCCTTGATGAAGTTCAATTTTTGCAATGATGTCAATTTGAAGCCTTCAACTTGTTTTTTATTCATGAAATTACCAATCTCTCTGATCAAAATGAACAAATTCTTCAAATTCTTAGAGTTTTTGATCGACTTGATAGAATCATCTAGAATTTGGATCTTTCTGCTCAAATCGTAATAATCCTTTTCATAAGATTTTATCATAAGTAAGGCTCTTGACCTAGATCTCCAATAATGTCTCAAGTTAAAACAAAGCTCCAAGAATAATCTATCTGCTCTTTCTAGTCCACTTGGATCTAGCTGAGGTTTTGATCCGTTTAATATGTCAGTTGCATATGGTTTGAAATCTTTGGTTAATGTGACAGAGAATTCACTTAGTTCACTCTTATTGAAAAATTCCAAAACACTAATGTTGTTCATTATATCTAGATCACACTTCAAAACCTTTAAAATCAATTGATCTTCAGGAATACTTGAAAACATGTGTAAATTGATTCCGAATTGTTGAGAAAGGTCTCTGGCGATGAAGCTTTTTTTGTCACTTTTGGACACAACACTAGTTGGTGAGACCCTCTTGGTTTCTTTCATTGTGAATAAATTTTCAACTTCTTTAAAAATACCAAGTTCTTGTAATTCTTCGGATCTTGAATGGGATGGTTCACTCCATAATGTATTGTCAACTTGATCTACTTTCTCCCAGTGCAATTGCTTCAATTTTTTTGTTGGTCTATGAAGAGACTTGGATATCTCATTGATCTTGTTTTGTGTCAGAATTGATTCCAGTTTTTTGAAATTTGAGCTTTCCGTAGACTTTTCTGAAGCTTTTGTCAATAATGTTGGCAGTGGAGGCGGTGGTGGTGGTCCTGATGAATCACTAGATTTCTCGTCTTCTGGTTTATCAATGGCTTTTTTAATCAATTCTGTTGGTAACGGTGGAGGAGGTGGTGGCGGTGGTGGTGGACCCAGTGCTGATGGTGCTGATACTGTTTTCTTTTCAGTTAAAAATTCTGGAATTGGTGGTGGAGGTGGAGGTGGTACACTAACAGTTGCAATTTTTTCCAAAGCGGCTGGTGCTGATTTCAAAAGTCTTTCATTAAACATATCTGGTAATGGTGGTGCTGGAGGTGCTGGAGGTGCTTTTACTTGTGAAACACCATTAGTGATTGTGGATTGTCCTGACCCATTTGTAGAGCTCCCTGTGCTTGGTCCAGTTGAAACATTTGACGATGTAGAAGATGGTGGCTTATTTGATTGAAATTGAAGAAACTCTGGTAATTCTGGTGCAGCAGGAACTGAACTTGTTAATATCCTGGATAATTCTGGAACATGGTTGGAGTTTTCATTATCTGAGTCAATTCCAGTTGAAGTTGTTCTATTTGGGAAAGGTCTTGGATCTATTAAGCTTTCCAATGATGATCCAGCATCATTAATTTCACCAGTCGAGCCAATAGGACTTGACCCGATAATCTTCGATCCTGATAGGTTGGACCCAGCGTAAGACATTGGTTTTCCACCTATAGCTTGACTTGAATCATAACTCCCTGTTGATGTTGATGATTTATTTTCATTTTCTGGGCTGGAATTCTTCAAAGCAAAAAGTGACATAGTAGATTTTGACTTTGATAACGATGAATTTCTTGAAAGTGATGAGCCTCTTGAGAGTGATGAATCTCTTGACTGTGAGGAAGCACTGAAAATATTCCCTTGTAATATTGGAGAGCCCTTATTTCTTCTTGATAAGGTTCTCAGTAGGGATTCAGATGCCGCGTTGTGTGAGTGAGATACTTTCTGAACCGGTGCACTATTAAAAGAGATGGTTGCATTTTGTGTTTCCCATTTTTGCTTTTCGTTCTTTCTAGCAGCTCTAAGCTCTTCGACTTCAGCTTTTAATGAGTCTATCTCTTTGTCTTTCAGTTCAGATTTGGCTTGCAAAAGATCATTTTGTTTCAAAATATCACCACTTGATAAATTCAAACTTTCTTTCAACAATTTGATCTCATTTTGTAAATCCTCAGTCTTCTGTTCATATTGTTTTACCTCTGACATTGCTCTTCTAGTTATATCATCATTTGTCAGTTGATCCATTAACTTCTGAATGGCCATGTTTAACACACTGTCCGAGTTTTCATAATTGATAGATGATCCAGCAAGAAGTATATTTTTCATAATTTGATTTAAAAGTTTTAAAGTTTTAGAAGCAGCAGAAGTAGAATTGGATTCATACATGGTTATCATTAAATCCAAGAATTCGTTATTCAAATCTTGTAACTCTGAATTAATACCTGCTTTGCTGATAATTGATTTGATTAAAACATCAGCTTTGGAATCTGATAAATTCAGCTCCTTCAATACTTCATCTTCAAAAGCAGATTTTTCCATGGACTTATATCGTTCAATTTGTACATCAATATGTTCATTCATCAGTGTTTTGAGCTTATGGAAAAGGGGGTAAATACCAGCTTCTTTGAACTTTGCATGAATTATCTTCTTATCATTTATAGATTCAGCTCCATCACAAATTGAGATTATCAAAAACAAAGAGCTAAGAAAAAACTCCTGTAGAATATTATTAGTGAATAAATGCTCGTCTTCATCTGCTAGCTTTGTAATCATATTTATCCATGTCTCGAACAAATTCAGCTTGGAAACTCTATTGAAAACCTTCAGTAAGTTGTTTCTACCTAAGGGTGGACTCCAAAAACTTAACAGTATCAAGATATCAGTGGATATTTTCTTATTCATAGTCTTTGTGGACTTAAGCATAGTCTTCACAAAAAATTCTATTATAGCTGGTGTTTGAACAATAACATCAGTTCCTTTCTTATCATTAACTATATTCTTATAACAGGATACTATTAAAAACGTTCTTTCTTCATCCATATTTGTTGATGATGGATTAGCTATCTGAAGTAGCTCAAAATATCCTTCTAATTCTATAAATTCCTCCACGAAATCCTTACTTCTTAAACCTTTTTCAAGTTTATGTAGATCTTTAGTTGATAATGTTCGAAGAGTTGATACAAACCATGAGGCTGGAATACTTCTGGACTTTAGATCTGATGTGTTTCTATCTACCAGCGATTTATCTTGACAAATAAGTATCCATTTTCTTGAATTGGGTATTTTTCTTAAATTGGCCTTTGCTTCTATTGTAAAAGCTCTTCTGTATAAAAACTTATCAAAAAGTGATTCAACAATATCATCAGAGGGTGGTTCATTCTGATCGTAGTTTAAAAATTCATAATCTATTTGAGTTGAAGAAGTTGTCCCTATGGAGCCGCTGGTTTCCAGTGAGCTTAGACTTGGTTCTAATTTGACACTAACGGTGGCTTTACTGGTCTTTCTTTTTAAACCTGTACCCACAATATTTAACCCCAGATTAGACAGGCTCTCTCTTGAATGTTTGTCATTACTGATTGTTCTGTCTTGAGCATTTGACTGATTGTTGAATTCATTTGGTTCTAGATGCCTCAGTGGTGTATTTGAATAATGAGATGTGACACTAAATGGTGATGATGATCTATGCAACGAATCTTCACTAACGTTTTCCAGCTTGGTAATATTATAACCACTGGGTATCATTATAAATTTAGATGTATGTGAAGCACTGCGAGCAGCTGGTAATATGTATTCTAGGTGTTCTTTCTTTGAGTTTCTAACCGCCCTTCGTACTCTGTATTTTGCTTCAACAATTTCAAAAATCTTATTGTTATTGATCCTCTGTTTTGAAATTTTGATCTAATGTAAACAAAAAATTCTGAAGGTGAAACTAAATCCGCGACTAGTATAACAAAACGCGTCTAGTAACTGCTTGGAACTTAGTATTGTGAATCTCGAGGTATATCAGGTGATCTATCATGTGATTTCACCCTCGATTTTTAATAATTTCGCAAAAAAAACCTTAACCAGGCCATGTAAAATTTATTATTTACAATTGCGAAAAATCAGGTCTAACTAGGCTTGGGACTGAAGACTTAAGACTTATAAAAACGAAAAATCTAAACCTAGTGACCTACGTATTGGAAATAGTCTTCATTTCAGTAAAAGTAATTAATATAAGGAATTTAATGAAGAATTCAAGTTCGTGTTTTGATAATTCATATTAGAAAGTCACGAATCACGGTCCATGAAATATACTACCAAGATACCAATGACTCTGCATAGAAGTTAACAATCTTATATGTATATATATATATAAAAACTCAATTACATTTCTAAGCTTTAATTCGGAATTCTAGCAGTCACAGACATTCTACATCTAGGGTAGATATAGACAACTTACAAATTTATATGAAATATATAACAAGTGGGCAACAAGTGTAAATAATTAAATTATATAGTACCATCAACAATATGATCCATCAATTATACATGTCATTCATCCAGATTCCATGGTATCATGTAACTTTCATATCAAAAATACAGCAGTACTTTTTTGTTTACAAAAACAAAAGTACCTACTAGTAGTGGAAGGCTATGCAGTTTGGTGTAGTATAGTTCATCATATAACGAACATCATTGACTTCAGAGTCGAAAGATCATGCAAATTTTATAGAAACAAGGAGCCAGGTCTAGTAGAAAGTTGAAACCCCCCTAAAAAATTTCATCCCGGTGAAAGTTCCCAGCTAATTAGGTTATAAAGGATGATTTGGGGAGAAACTACTCCCTCTGGAATTATTCCAATCCAGCATAAGTTTTAACTAGGATAAATCAAGTATCATTGAAATCGTGTTTGTCAAAGAAGGCTATTGTGTAGTTGCTAGAAATGTTATCTATTGTAGATCTAATCATCAAATAGTTTTTAGTAGCTACTTATGATTATTGATCAAACCATAACCTCAATGTAGTTCATGGATCTTGGTAACGTCTGCCTAGAGCTAACTTCTAATCCAAGATCAGGTATGTCTGTTATCTCTGCCTAGAATCCTATTCTTAGCTATGTCTTAGCTCTCTTCTGTCTAGCGCCTAAGCAGTGAGCTGTCTGTCTAAATAACTCTCCACCAAATCCGTGTTATCTTGTTTCCGAATTTGTACCTGAACTGGAGCGAAAAAAGAAGTGCGCTGTGTTGGCCTTGCTAGGAGTCCTCGCCTTTTTTTTACAATTTCCAATTCTGAACATTTTGAGAATTCCCATCAACAATTTGATTTCAACTTGAACTTCTTCTGTCTCTTTATTCTCTCCAAAAAGACTTCAAGTTTGGAAGTCTAGAGATATCAAAGAGTTGATCCAGTACCACGCTCGCTTCATTTCTTTCAAATAATACACTACCCAACACACTGTTTGTTTTTTTTCAAGGAGCTGGCTCTTATAACTACTATTTATTTTTTTTTCTGCTTTAACTTGAGAATTTCTGATTGCTATAATTAGATATTAAGCAGTTGAATATCCATCAATATCACATAAACATCAACACAAATTAGCTAAGATCAAATATTAGCGTTTAACCAGAATTAAAAATCATGGGTGCAAATTCAACTTCTATTGCAGTCGGTTGTGCCGTTGGTATTCCATGTTTTATCGCATTGTGCGTTGCCTTGGTATTTTTCCTAAAAACTAGAAGAAGATTTCAAAGAGAAGACTTGGAGTATAGTCAAGATGTCAATGATATGGATAAAGATTTAAGTTACACTAATATTGACCAATTAAAATTGGAGAAAGAAAATAATTATAACTCAAATTCAGAACCATCAGAAGATTCTGATCAAAGTAGACAAAATCATGACGGAGATGAAGAAGTTGAAACAAAAGCATCTCAAGATCAAGGTTCTCAAAAACAACCAAGATATGTTCCAGCATATAGAAGAAAATTCAAATCATCTGTTAGTAATTTGAACAGTTCAAGAAACTCATCATTTTCAAACTTACCAAATAATGGATCAACCCAAAAAGACGGGTCAAATTCATCAATAAATTCCAATACTACAAATCAAACAGATATGTTTTACAATAACATTCCATTAATGGATCAACCAAATGCTAATAAACAAGCTGAATCAACAAATAATAGTTTGGATTTAGCAAGATCATTACAACAACCAACACCATCATATTCTAAAAGACCAGTAACACAAAGAAGCTCATCAGTATCGAGTGCAGGTGATGATGATTATGATTTAAAGAACAATTATACTGTGGATAATGAAGATGAAATTCAAGAAGAAGATCAATATGAAAATGAATTTACAAATTATAGTGAAAATAAAAGAGCTTATATCGATAGTTTAAGACCAAAATAATTATTGAGAAAACTCCACTGAAGTTTAAAATTTTCAAAATAGAATTTTCAGTGTCAACAAGAAACAATAGAGTTTTTTAGTTCGTTTTGTACATTATAACAAGATTATATATCCTCATTTATTACATCAAAAACAATGACATCCCCCCATGATTGTTAACACTAGTCATGACATTCACTTACATTTTCATTACATCAACATCAACATCAACACTTGTTTTCATCACATCCTATTGGTTTCCAGTTTTGTCTTTTAGTTCATGATTTGCTTTTTTTTTCTGGTTTTGGTTTTGGTTTTTCTTTTTGACAAAGGGCTCAAGATTCAGTCAATTTTTGAGCTTTTAGATCAACTATATATATAATCTTTTGCTAGAAGAATGATTATCAATTCAATACTTAATATAATGATTTTATTAGTTCACATATATTATAATGTACAATGTACAATGGCAATTTCAAAATTATCGTAAATACAGTTTTATTTCTTCTATATACACATAAAATCATCATAAGCTATTTGATTAAACAGCAAAATCAACACTTTTATCAGCTAAAAGATCATATTTTTTACCATCAACTTCTAAACTCCATTCATGAATTAAGAAATCTTCTTTTCTACTATTTCTATTAGCAACTAATTTAATGGTACCTCTATTCTTAGAACCTTTAACATCAAATGTAATATCAACAGCACCTTTAACTTGATTTAATTCACCACTAACCCATGGATATAAGTCTGCAAAATCAATTCCACTACCAAGAACTTCTCTAATAATTTCAGATCTTCTCAAGAAATGTAATGTTGTTGTAACAACAGGTGAACTTGTCTTCTCATAGTTAAACATCACAGCAGCCGAAACAAACATCAATACCCAGAACCCGACAAATTGGATACGGTTTCTAGTTCTATCTTTGAAAGGGTCAGGTAATTCTCTGTCTATAGTCATTGGTCTCTTCTCAGGATTACCTGGCTTTGCTGAACTTATACTTGATGTAGTACTTGTAGTGGTTGATGATTGATATCTGGCCAATGAAACAACGGATCCAGCTGGTCTCATCGCTCTCAATGGAGTCCTCAATATAGGACTCAGTATTCTGGTTCTCATAAACATCTCTAGCTTCTTATTATCCCTGAACAGTCCTATGTTCAAGTTGATGTTGGTTTCTCCCGTTAAAATGTTGATATTACTCTAATTTAAATTTTTCCAACCAAAGCCCAAACCTTTTCGCGGGAAACTTTGTAGGGGGATTCGGGAATTCTCCTTCTGCCGCCTGGCTAAAATCTCTGCCTAGCTGTCTGCCTAGCGGACTGCCTGTGTTTTCTGTGCCTAATTGTTCTCCAACAATTGAAATTTCAATATTTATTGTATCTAAAGATAAACAAAAACATTTTGATCTTTCAATATCCACTTCTTGGTTCATCAACAACTCTGAATTTCCAACCAAAGAGGCCTTCTATCATATATTCTACTGCTTCTGATTTTCAAAATGACATTGGTATGTTTCCACTAGGGTGTTCTCTTTTCAGAAAGTTATTATTAGTTCACTAACATTTCAACCTCCAACAGTTAGGTAAAGCTTTCCATGTATCAATCGATTTAGTGCTAGTATCAACTGCTTTAGCTGGTATCAAAAGAAACACAGGTCTCACATTAAAACCAGATATAGCTGGTGATGCTGAAAAACAAGGTTATCTGAAGAAATATCTTGATGTTGGTGAATACGTTTTTGATTATAGTGTCGCCTTCATGAGCTCATCAGATTATTTTGCAAGAAAGTGAGGCGCCCAATAATATAATATAAGAGAAATAATTATCTACAATTACAATAATACTGTGATTTCAACATTAGCATGATCAATTTCACATGCTATCAATTCATCAAGATTTAAGTATCCCTGCTACAATAAATTTGTTATTATAATAATATTGATATTTCATTAATTAATTAACTCGTAGTTGAAATCATAAACTATATTAAACCCATAAATATATAATACAATATTGTTAAGCCCCTCAAGTGTACCGATACCTGGAAGCTTCTATGAAGGATTAAACGGTAATATACCAGCAAGACCTTCAATATCTCTCATATCCTCTTTAAATTCATCTTCTTCCAATTCATCATCTTCACCAAAAACACTATAATATAAACCAATATCACCATTATTAGGAGTATTTGAAGCATCAACAGGCCTATTAAACTGATGAGCGTGGCCTATTTGTTGTTGTCCTCTATTATTACCATTGTTATTAGTTGGATTGGTAGCTGTGGTGTTGTTCAAACGACGATTATTTGTAACTTCACTAAGACTTCTCATAGTTTCCCAAAAATCTAATTCATCTTCAAGCTCATCTTGGTCTATTGAAGGTTTTCTATATAATGTTGACTCATCGTCCAATGTATTAACATTTTGACTTAATTGTGAAGTATGTCTTTGTTTCCCTCTGCTATTATTACTTGATCCTGATAATTTTCTTTTATGATTGCTCCTACTTTGGTCTTGATGATGTTGGCGATTTTGAGGATTTAATAATCTTGCTAAATCATTTTCTTTAGTCATTAAAGTACTTGAACTTCCTAATTGTGGTTGAACCATTGGTGGTAAATAATTAAAATGTGAATATCTATTTGGTGTTATAAGATCTTCACCAACATTATGTCCTGAATTTTGTGAAGTTGTAGATTCTACTGGTGATGCTCCTTTACCTAATGAATTTGATTGTGCATAATGATGATGGATATGTTGATGTATTGAAATCTTTAAATCATATTTTTTAGCATTTTCAATTAATTGTTTGGCAAGATCTGTAGTAGATATATTACCATTTGATAGTGTTAAACCAGATGTATCTTTTAAAGTATATTTCCAATCCATTTCTGTTGAATTTGGTTTAGGAGATTCACCATTTCCTGGTGGTAAGTTTGAATTAGATGTACTGGCAAATGAAGATAAAGAACCATTTATATGATTTCTGTGTGATTTTTGTCTGTTATAAGAATCTTGATTGGATGTTGATGTTGGTTTATCAGCACCACTAGAATTATCTGATGATTGTGTTTGTCTTTGTTTCTCCAAATTTTCATTGATTTGTTCAAGAGCTGAAAGACCACCTTGAATACTATCTAATTCTTTTTTAATGTCTGGTGATGCTTTACCTCTGACAACTTCTGTAACAATTTTTCTCCATCTGTTTCTACAAGTTAAACTTGGTCTGCTCTTCATTTCTAATGAAATAGTACGCCATTTTGTTCCATAAGTTTTAACTTTTCTGATAAGTTGTAGGTCTTCATCTAATTTCCACGGTCTTAATCTGTCTTTTGTATTTGGATCTAAAACTTCAATGTAACGTTTGGCACATTGATCATCTGTTCTTCCTGGTATTTCAAGTGAAATTTTTTGCCATGATGATCCATGTTTATTATAAGACAATAAAAGACTATCGTCTTCTTCTTTAGTCCATTTTCCTTTCTTTAAATTAGGATCTAATGAATTTGTCCATCTTTTTCTGCAATCTTTTGCTTTTCTTGTTTGTAGTATTTCACCTATACTTTCCCAATCTATTTCTTGAGGTAATTGAGTTTGATTTACATCCCAGCTCTCTAAAGACAGTGATTCGATACCATGTGGATATCCTAACTCTATTAGTTTCTCATTAACAAGCTCACTCAATCTAACATCCTCCTCCTTAGTCCATGGTTTTCTTGAATCTCTTCTAAATGTAGTATAACCTAGTGACTCAGTGATGTCAAGAGGGTTGATTTGTATTGTTTTTTTCTTTTCAGTCATTTACAGATGTACCTGGTCTAGTCCACTTTGCAACTAGCAGAATTTAAAGGTCTTATAATCAAGTTATGATCAGAAAACAACTTTATCTAATATGATATATTGTTTATATACATTTTTTCCATAGATAAATTTTAAGTCACATAATTTTTTTTTTTGATTTTCTTCTTCCTTCGTTGCTCGGGGAAACATAATCAACATTGACGGTTGAGCTGGTTAATATGGGGACAAAAGTGACATGAAGATTTAAATTTTAGACAATACAACGAGAGAAAAAGTGTATTCTTAGAGGTTATATTAGGATGATAACCTTACTTGTAAGCCTAGAACGTTTGTAATCGGCTACTTCAATATATAAATTACACCATATTTACACTTGTATTGTTTTCAAATCTGTATATACAAAGTTCATGCTACCAAATATTATACACCGTGTGATATATTTATAAATGGGTTTCATACTATGAGCGTTCGTCATATTCTAATTTCTTATCAAAGGTCAAAGAAATTCATCCAAAAATATCATACTTTAAAATTAAAATGGCTTCAAAAATCAAAATATTTCACGTCCACGTCCAAAATCGTAGAAACTTGTAAACTGTCCACAATGTGATTTTGCCCTTCTTTCTTCAGCTTCAGGTAGCCAGCTTCTCATATTCTGTATTCTTGTTTCAGTTCCTGGATGTGTTGACATAAATTCTGGCTGATGAACCCCACGACCTTTTTCCCAGTTCGCCATTCTTTCCCATAGTTTATAAGATTCATTTGGATCATAACATGCTTCAGACATCAACATTAACCCGATATAATCAGCTTCAGTCTCCATTGCTCTTGATGCAGGCATTTTAATGATAGTATTTATCAATAAACTGTTGAAAAAATCAGCTCCTGTCAATGCATATAAGAAAATACCTAATGCAGCATATATCGGGGTTTTAGATAAATTTTCACCAGTATGTCTAGCCAATTGATGGGCGAATTCATGTGATAAGACAGTTGCTAATCCATCATCATTTTGACAAATGTTTAAGATTGAACTGAAAACAAATACTTTTCCTCCAGGGAGAACGAAAGCATTTGGTGGAGCACGAGGATCATTAACAATATGAACTTTCCAATCTAAATGTGATTCATCAATAGGACTCACTTTTAATATTTTTTCGAAAACATTGGAGACTTTGACGGATAATGGATGGTGTGGAGGTAATATATGTCCTCTATTTTCTGCTAGTACTTGTCTGTAAGATCTATCTCCAACCCATTTCTCTAATCCTTCAGTTGACCATATGAATCTTCTTCTTCCTGTAACAGGTGCTTCTTCAAGATGTGTCACATAGAATACACCACCAAGACCTAAAACCCCTGCTGCATATTTTCTATACGTTGGATCTTGTAGAATATTTGAACTTGATTTAGTATTATTGAATCTCTTGTATGTAGATGCCCATCTCATCGAGGCCTTGCTGGTTCTTGATGCTTGTGAACCAAACTCTTTGGCTCCTCTAAGCCATATACTTGTGAATTTGAACATTTTTGTTCGATGTGCTTGTCTATAAGATGCTAAAGATGTCAAAATATTAAGATGGCAAATATGTAAAGTTTCGTTATAGTCAACGTTTTCAACTAATTCATGTTCGGAGCTAAAAATCTGAAGCCTTCTGGAAAATTCAAAAAAAGATTCTACGCTTTTAATGGAAATAGCTTATGTAGGACACAATTTCGAGCTCACGAATCGCCACTTAATCCACAAGAGCGTTGTTTCAACTAAAGGATATTTCACATAATGGGTAAAGCGGAATTCGGTACACCCAAATACTTCTCAAATCAAATGAAGGCCAGGGGTCTTCAAAAGCTAAAATTTTATTGTCAAATATGTGAAAAACAATGTAGAGATGATAATGGGTTCAAAAGTCATACAAGAAGTGAAAGTCATCTCAAGAGAATAAAACAAGTTGATTCAAGCGTTATTGATGATTTTTCAAAACAATTTCAAAGTCAGTTCTTAGCAAATTTACGTTCGCATCATGGTGATAAATCTATAAATGCCAATCGTTTCTATAATCAACTTATTCAACAAAAGGATCATATACATTTAAACTCAACTAAATGGTCTTCATTGTCACAGTTCTTGCAGGATATAGGTAAACAGGGCCTCATAAATGTCAACGTGGTTGATGAAAGTGATCAAAGTTTGAATGGTGTTGATATATCATACGTAAATAACTCGAGTGATGAAATTACTAGACAAAATAATTTGAAAAAACATTCAGAAGATGAAAAAGCAGAGGAACATCTATCGATGAAACTGCTGAAGGATCAAATAAAAAAAGGTGAAGAACTACGTAGTAAAGAAGAAGAGGAAGATAACCCAGAAGATAAACATTTCACAAGATCAAAAGATGATGCACCTATAAAGATAAGTATTGGTGCTAAAAAGGATCAACCCGCCACCAACATACCCAAAAGAACTAACGCTTTCAAAGTAAGTAAACCTAAACAAGGTGCTAATCCACTAAAAAAGAACGTATTAAAATAGATCAATATACAAAAGAATGAGCATAAGGTGATGTTTCGTAGAATTGTATATACAAATATTTTAGTATGGGTTATAACTATTCAAACCAAATTCCCTCCAGGAAGCTTTATCAATCCTACTTTCAACGTTGATTCCAAACTTGGTATTCATTAACTTCAACGTACCAGCGTTTATATCCATACCATGAAGGTATAAATTTTGTGGTGTTAAATATTGTAAAAGTTCTAAGAGTTTATAACCTGAAGCTTCGTTGAATGAAAGATCCAATAATTTCATATGTCTTACTACTTTCTTTTCCTTCAAAGCAGATACCATTTGGGTTATTGCGTAATCGCCAAAATCGGTTGCTTGGTTTAGATAAAGGACTTGTAAATTTGGACACCATTCGAAAAAATCATCAAAATCAAAAAATCCACCATTAATGTGGACACGAAATGGACCTTTTTTGAATATAATATTTTGACAATATCCAATTGAAAGTTGGATCAAAGAGTTACCGCAAACCCTTAAAATTTTACCTAAGCCTTGAAATGATATTGATGAACCTGTTAAATCTAAAATTTTCAATTTCCCAAAAATCTTGTAGAGATAGAAACTATCAATATTCAATAAATGTTCAGAATATCGAACTTCTTTTTCTCTGATTGCCAATTTCCTCAAGTTTTTAAACTCAAGAAGATCATGAGATTTGAGAAAAGTAGCTAAATTAAAATTATCATTATTCTCGAAAACAAGTGATTGGACATTTGGAACATTTTGAAGAAAGTTGAATCCAACATTAGTATTATTCAATGTGTTAAAATCATAACCAACAATTGTTAAAGAAGTAAGATTTGGTATTAATGAGACTCTTGTGGTGAAAAGGTTTGAGAATGGGATTGATGGATATTTTTGCTTTAAATCACCAACCAATGTTAAAGTCTTGAGATTCTTATATCTTTGTAATATGATATCATATTTTTTAAATGACGAAGGTCTATTATTATCTGGTGCTCTAGTGATTTCTAAAGATTCAAGGTGTGGTAATAAATCAAGTAATTTTTCTTCTGCTTTCGGTATCATAACACAAGTGATTCTTAAGTTTTTCAATCTTTCAAGTCTCTTCAATGATGATCTATTACCTTGAAGACATTCGACCAACTGTTCAGTAGTAATATCAAGAAAGTTAAAATTTAAAGAACCTGTGTATATCAATGGTGATTTGTTGAGAACGATGTTCATAATTTGTCTTTCATCCATTCTCCTTATGGATCTCATTTGTAAGCTATTCAAGCTCTTTATTGATGATGACCTTCTTGATTTTGTTAAAAGTTCAAAGCAAGATTGAACATGTTTTAAAGTAGCAAATCTTGGAATAACAATGTCATTGAGTAAAAGTGGTGATCTTGACAAAGTCTCGCACCATAACCGTGATACTGTGAACGATCTTATTATATCCTTCAAATTCAATAAGCTAAATACTTCTGTTGTGAGTTCCAAGGGAAGCCAAATAAGTGGATCTAATTGCTTTCTTTCCTCTTGACTTTGAAGATTACTTTGGTTTTGGCTTTGGCTTAAAGTTGAAGTTGAAGCTGAAGGTGACTTCTTGAGTCTTTTTCTGTCTTGTGAAGATATTGGGTCTTCTAACATCTTTCTTGCAGTTTTTATTTCAATGGGGCTAGTTGTATTGGATTTAGATTGTTTATTAGCCTGATCAAGCTTGTTTTCTAATTTTTGTTTCTGTTCCTTTAGATATTGAAGCATATTAGGATTTACTTGAATTCCAAACTTTTCAATGCCCCTATTAATTCTTTCGATGCCCTTAGTGAATGTGTCAAAAGCTTTTTTATCTTTCTTCATCATTATCAAAATCTTCCCCGTTCTTATGTAACCTTTGGCATTATATGGTTCAAATGATACAGCTTTAACGCTATCATCAAGGGCTAGCCGTAGATTATCCGTTTTTTCATACGCAGCTGCTCTTGAGTCCAAAATGGTAGTCAGCTTTGGATGATTGACTTTATCTCCATCTTTTAAATAAGCTGGCCTTGGTTTCAACTTTTGAGCAACTCTGAGCTTGATTATTGTCTTTTGATCTAATGCATGTGCAACTTGGAGAGCTTTTGTGTAGAGCTTTATTGCGTCTTCATACTTTCGAAGCTTGAACTGTTTGTTTCCTATCTCCAATGCCTTACCAACAACATCTTCAACATCTGACATGGTCTCCTGAAGCTTGAGATCAAAGTTAATTAACTAAATTTTCAAAGTGTAAATAAAGCATAAACGCGTTTCTCTGTATATGGAGTTTCACGAAAAATGTACAGCTTCTACTTTTAAACTTACTTTCTTCCCACTAACCACGTGAGTAAATTTTCAAAATGCATAGTAAACAACATATTAGTGGTAACTAAACCAATCTTCCACTACGCCCCATCAAACGAACCACGCCTTCAAAGAGCTATCACCAGGATAATCAAAAGCTGGCTTATACTCCTTTCACAAGATTATAATAGACCCAATCTGCTCTTTCAAAGCTCCAATTTCAATAGGGCGGTCTTTTTTATCGCAGTTTTCATTTCACATTTTGCTTGATCTCAAGACAGAAAACATTTCATCTCAATAAATATCATCTGTATTTCCAAACATTGAGCTCACAGCAACATAGATGTACAGCATATAATCAAATATCAAGAATCATGGTTTTAAGTAGGCATGGTAATAAAACAAGGTCATGGTTGTTGCTGTTAACGCTCTTTGGTCTTATAACATTTGCTATTATTGGGATTTTATCGAGTCAAGAACACAATGGTGCTGATGCGCCTAAATGTCGTCCAATTTACATGTTCCCATCGTATGCTAAAATCAATGGATTTGATACGCATCATTCAAAATTTGCTTCAAAATATAATCTATTTCTTTATCGTGAACAAGGTAAGGATAAAATTCCAGATGAAGATGATAAATCAGGTTACATTTTAGATGGTGTACCAGTCTTATTTATACCAGGTAATGCAGGCTCTTATAAACAAGTAAGATCAATTGCTGCTGAATCTACAAATATCATTCACAATAACAAAGAAAATATTTATTATCGTGGTAAAAATTTGGATTTTTTTGCTGCTCATTTTAATGAAGATTTTACAGCATTTCACGGAAGAACAATGCTTGATCAAGCTGAATATTTGAACGATGCTATACGGTATATCCTATCTCTTTATGAAGGACAATCGAATCCGCCACAGTCAGTTATACTTGTGGGACATTCAATGGGTGGTGTTGTCAGTCGCCTGATGTTGACTCTTCCCAATTATGTTGAAAACTCCATCAATACTATAGTAACATTATCTGCACCACATGCTGCTGCTCCAGCTACTTTTGATGGTGATATTATGAGAGTCTATGGTGAGATTGATAGATTTTGGAGACAAGGTTTTGATTCTGAACATGAAGATACAGTACCATATCAACGGTTGCAAAATGTCTCCATTATTTCCATCACCGGTGGTCTTTTGGATACAATTTTACCAGCTGATTATACAACTCTTGATGGTCTAGTACCAGATACGCATGGTTTTACTGTGTATACCACTGGTATCCCTGGTGTCTGGACACCTATTGATCATCTTGCTATTGTCTGGTGTGACCAATTAAGAAAAGTAGTTGCCTCTGTGCTACTAGATGTTGTTGACCCATTGAGCCCTTCAAGAACTTATTCAGTGAATAAAAGGATGAATATATTCCGCAAAAATTTACTTTCAGGTTTTGAAGAATATGCTAAACAAGACTTTTTAAATAATGATGAATATGATGAGATTAAGATCAAAGCTGAAGATTTAGAGATTTCAAATGGTGATTCTACGCTGCTAAAATCAAGTAAATCCCATATCATTGATTTGAAAAGGGTTTCTAATGAAAGTGTTTTCAATTTTATATCATCCAGTCAACCATCAACTCAGGATAAAGGCTCTTATTTGGCTGTCTGTAACAAAACGTCTGGATTAGGGAGTGAAACTGTTATCGAACCAAGAGGAGTTTCAAGCTCAGATGATACATTAAATCTTGCTTGCAAAAGTATATCAAAGGATGTTTACGCTATTCCTAGATCAGCTGGTGATCTTGATGCAAGTGAATCATCATTTGGCGGTAATTACTCACCATTTTATGCTGCACAGCTAGACTATTATTTATTAGAAGACAATGACTTTGCTCTATATTCAAAGAATAGTGAGTCCTCAAATGATGATTTCTCAGCATGGAGTGTTGAAATCAAGGAGAAAAATACATTCCATCTTCCATCCAATATTTTTTCATATTTATTTGGAACAACCATTGAAATTCCATCTTCAAAATCACTTGTTAGAAATATTCAATTTGATTCATTAAAAAGTAGCTTATTGGGGTACAAGGTCACTTTCAATATCAATAAGAAAAACTCACAAGTTTTTGAACCGTTGGCTAGACAATGGATTTCTAATCCATTTGAGACTAAGTGGCATTTGAATTTACATGAAGATAAAACAATATCATTCCATGGTAATGCTCCGTATACACCTTTCAAAAATAAAGAGAATCCATTACACCTTCAACTTTGGGCCTTATTCAATGATAAACCTTCTTCAATCACAGTGAAAATTGATTTATTACATACATTGAAATTATGGGTGCTCAGATATAGATTGGCTGTTGCTTCATTACCAATTTTCATTATTACCTTGACATTGACTTTACAGATTCTACAGTATTCAAAGAGTGGTATTTTTATATCATTTGAAGATGGTTTAATTCTTTTAATGAGATATGCATTCCCAATTGGATTTTTTGCATCTATACTTACTCCATTGGCATCAAATGAAACAGTTCAAAAACTATTATATTTGATTGATTTTGTCGCAATCACCAAGCCTGAAGAATTGAAAAATGTTCATGTTGATCCTTATTTCTTAGGTATTCAAGAAAATTATCTCTGGATTCTAGGCCCAATATTTTTGACAATTGCTTTATCATTGGTCTATACCGTCAATAAAGCTGTTCAACTGCTTGGAATTGGTATCACCTTGTTGATAAGATCTGTAAAATCACGTTTCAGTTCAGAATTGAATTCAGTGAAAGAATTACAAATCCCAATACCTAAAGACAGACTACAAAATAACCGCCGTATTGTTGGTTCAGTTTTATTACTTGCATTTGTTGTGTTTTATGTTCCATATCAATTTGCTTATGTCGTTTGTTGTGTTGTTCAAGGGATTGTTTGCATCAAATCTGAAATGAAAGCGCATGAATCATTCAAAGAAAAGGAAGCGTCAATTACATCATCGAATTTTTCAAACTATAACAAGTCCTTATTTGTCTTGATGTTGTGGATTTTACCAGTCAACATTCCTGTTTTGGTTGTATTCTTTCATAATATGGCCGTGAAATGGGAAACTCCATTTTCATCACATCATAATATTTTGGCAATTTTACCAATAATTCTTGTTTTGAGCAAACACGTTAAAGGTGAGATAATACCACAACCACAGTTCAAGTTACAAAGAAGGATTACAGTGGGTATTTTGATTTATTTCGCCTTTTTCTCCTTGGTTTATGGAGTTAGACATCTTTATTGGTTACATTACTTGCTCAATGTGTTTTTCGCTTGGATTTTTATTCTATTCTATGAAGGCTCAACTGATACGAATGCTCAAAACAATTGATTTTATTCTTGGTTTTACTTATACAATTCATAACTTTAAATAGATAGATTTAGTATATATTAAAAAAATATTATTATTATAATTTACAAACCGATACATAAACCTTAAAAAAACAAAGCACAAAAAACGAAACCAAAGTCCTTTTGCAAGATATATTTTATATCTAACGATATAGAATGACAATAATTAATAAAACCCCGTAATTTAAGTCTAAACATGATCAAACATCAGTGTTCTTGAAATCATTATTAATCTTATGTGTTGTTCTAGAAACATATTCATCTTCTGAATCGGTTTCAACTTGATCATTTGCAAACCAATATCTTTTAGCTTCTTCTTCAGCAGCTGTTGATGGTGTGAATAAATCTTTATCATCAAAATCATCTTCTTTAATGGCCACATTATTTGGAATTGATGAAGTTGAATGAGCATCATCTGCAAATTGGTTCTTTCTGTAACGATTAAATCTATATGATTCAGCATCTTCTTTCAATGTTGCAGTTCCTTGATCTGAATTGAAAAATGATGAACCTTTAATGGTTGATGGGGTATAAACATGGTAACCAGATGAAGTTGGAGTTGGTGCATTGTTAGCACTAGCAGCCCACATTGATGATAATGGTAAAGATAACGCAACTAACATAACAGCACTAGCAGGTAAGGCAACAATCTTGAAAGCGTTTAAAGCATATGAGAAAATAGTCAATATAGATGGAATTATCATAGTTTGTGAAGACATGATTAATAAAATATGGAAACTATCAAATTGTTTTAAACCTAAATATCTTCTTGATCTGATAGCCATGATTAATTTTGTGACAAGGATTAAACTCATAAAGTTGATTGAACAAGCAAATAAAATAATTTGGGCATCATGTGCTTTTGAATTATCTTCTGTACTTTCACCTTTAAACATTTTAACGATTAAACTTATAGAGTTGTAAAATGTAATACCAACAGTAGCTAAGGCTGTTAAAAATGAAATACCAGTGACTGACCAACCAACATTTTTACCATTTGGATGATTGAAAATTGTTCTAATTTGGAAAACCATTGAAGCTTCAATAGTTAAAATTAATAATGCTTGGAAAATATTAGCAGCTGCCGAAACATTTAAAGTATTATCTGTTATAATCCCCTCTTGGATAGCTGTGAAATAGAATGTAACTGAAGTGTAACCACCTAATAAATAAGCCAAGTATAAACCTGAATGAATAACCATAAATAATAAAGAAAGTTGATTTAAAATGAAAACTGGGGTTTTTCTATTACTTGAAGTCAAAAAAAGAACAATCATTGCAAGACCACCAGCACCAATTCTTGTTGAGAAGATAAATCCATTTTTCATTAAAATATGGAAATAATGATCTATATCAGCAAAAGTTACTTGAGTATCACCATAAGCAGATGTATAGTTTAATAATTGTAAAGCTGGATCAAAATCAGCAGGAAGTTCTATTGGCGAGTAATCCATCTTGTATAATTGAATTGAACGATTGAAGTTTTTCAAATGTATTAAAGATCGAAAGCTTTTGATTTGAATTGAAATGAAATATCTAGATAATTTGAAGATAAATGTGTTATATAAAACACATTTAATCATTATAAAATTCGAGTTTTAGAAAGAAAACTATGAAACCATTTTGTAAATAGCCCCATTTGATTAAAACAATCGACCACCCTGAAGATGAGGAAACTTTTTCTCACATTATGTTTACTTTTGACATAGATTGATAAATTAGATGCATTACAGCTCTTGAAAAATTTCCATATTGGGTGAAGACAATGGAGAGATCCACTGCAAAATTGAAGCACATTTGTTTTGGGATTGCCTCAAATCAAGGATCCAAGCGAGCACTTAGAGCCAGAAGCAGCCGAGATCTGGGTGTGTCTTTGAGTTGTGTGATTTGGTGTTCTATCATTCAATTATAAATGTTTGTAATAGATCTCAAAACTTTTATCACCTTCAATCAAAACCAATAATTCTTAGACAAAACGCAACTAATCAGCTAATCTCAAAGACAAGAACCTCAAATATATATCTCTTTCCATCTCATGATAAAACCGTTATATTGCTCAAAGTAATAGCGACCTCATTTGGTGTCATGAAAGCTTTTCTAGAATGTCTATCAGCTATAGATCTTTATTTTTCTCTATGTACTTGATTTTCTAAAGTTCGGAAAAATGCAGATGTTATGTAATCTGCCTGTCATGATGTGCCATTACCAAACCGTTAGATTCTTGAAAACTTTATGTGGTGAGCTTCAGATTTATAAAGATCTCTTACTTCTACAATATGATGAGAAATTTAAGATATTAATTATGAAAACATTAAAATATATAAATTGAACTAAAGTATATTAAGAGATATGAATAATATTCAGAACAGTATTAAAAATATGAGGCAACCCAATTTCAACAAATATGAAATATAGCCAAAATCATAAAGTGGTTGATGAACCCTTAAAATGTCCATCCTTCTCATGGTATATTGAACAGTATGAATTAATTGTATACCAGATCATACAAGAATATCTATCAATGGTAACTGTATGGGTGGATATCTAGAAGATGACAGTAAAATGAAATAAAAAAAAAATGAAATATTAAATTAAAATGAAACAGAACCCCATGTTGTTGATGTTTGTTGATCAACAACCCACAACTCTTCCAACCAAAATATGTAAAAGAAATTAAATCAAAATTAAATTAAAAATAACCAACTAAGCCCCTCTAATGAAATATATTACAATATGTTTTTATGTTTTTATGCAAATTTGTATAAAAAAATTCAAAAACTTTGGTTTTAAATAAAATGAACGAAATGAAACAAACCAGAACTAAATGTGATACTCTAATATGAAATTATTATTATTACTTTTGAAATGAATGATGAAAACTTTTAAACGCGCATTGCAAATTCATAAATATGAAAACTTTCCTTTTCTTATTATAGATTAATCATAAAAAACATCTTCTTCAGTTTCAAATTGCCTTATTTGAACCATAGTATCAAAACTAACACTTTTTCTACCATGTTTTTTATCACTGCCATCAACGTTTGTACAATCCCTAAGATTACCTTTTGATAATAATGTTGGTGGGGCATCAAACTCTAAATAACCCAAGCATGAAGATCTTCTACTTTTTTTCAGTATTGGTCTAACATTTGAACCTCCAATCTTATCCATATAATTTTCATCAAGTAGAATTTCATCATTAGCAACACCAAAAACTTCATCCTCTTCATCAACAGTATCCGCTGTACTGGCGCTTGTCATACTGCTAAAACTATCAGTTCTTGCTGGAGTTAATTTATTTTCATTGTTAACTTTATTATGTTCATATAATGCTTGACGATTCAAACTTTGGAAATTTTCATTCAACTTGTATGAACTACCAGCTAAAGGACCATAAAGCCATGTAATATCACAATCTTTATACCAATTAACTTCTTCAGGTGCTAACTCTGGTAAATTACTTTTAATTTTGCTCCATTTTCTCCATAAGATATTTTCTAAACGATCAATATCTGTACTTAATGGGATATTATTGACTGAATTGACATGGTTTGTTTGACGTATAATTTTCCAACAGTTGTGTAATTCAATTTCATCAAATTGGTATTGGAAATAATCAATGGCAAAATCTGTTATTAAATGATCATTTGAACTACTTAAATGACCGCTGGATTTTTTAGTCACAATATTATATTGGTCATCATATGAATAAACCATCTTGTCTAGTGTAGCTAATTGTAGACCCACAATAAAGTGTCAACTATTTGATATAGCCGCTGTGACCTCTTTGTAATTAAAATACTTTAAAAACCCGTGTTTTGAAGAAAATCTGTTTATTTATATCAAATTCTCAAATTGCACACTGAAAATTTTACCCCAAGATCAGCCGAATACGAATGGACTTTAAAATGACTATGACTTGGTTAATCCAGCAAAACTTTCCAGCGAACATCACTACGAAAGCGCTCATAAAAAATTAAACCTGCAGTGTTCCGGGGCAAACTAAAGTGCTAACCTAACTCATTGCTTTTAGCCGGTATGCAGAGACTGCTATACTCCATCATCTTCCACAACTCCATCGACTCGATTCTAGGATCATTATATCATGGTTTTAAACTCAATATGTCAATATTATCATGTCAAATTACTTGAGCTTGAGTTTAAAGCGTCAACTACTCAGAGGCTAGAAACAGTGTTTATCAAGTTATTATTGTAAGAATGTATCAACTGTAGCTTAGTACATCAAAATAGGAGAATACCTATAGTTGGATTATCTAGATTAATGTCATGATCGTTCATGTAGACTGTACATGTTTTAAAGATTCAGCTAATGAATGATGGTGGTGTGTATCTCATCCTCGTTATTCCGATTCTGAAATCAGTCAAAATGTCAAAATGTTGAAGAATTTATTTCAAATTAGGAAATGGAATTCTGCAACGACCCTATGTTGTGTGTGACAATTACAATTTGCCTACCCTAATCGAAACTACAGGGATCTTCACCGATATCCCGCTGTCACTTCAGGGGATCCTTATTCTTCCTAGAAGCTTGGATGTACTCAAATTCCTTTTTCAGCCTACAAACTAACCTCAAAGCAAGATATCACAGCGCCTATATCATAAAGTATAAACTCAGTCTGTAGATGATTATTAGACTATAATTTCTAAAGTGGAGTGTCTAACTTTAAGGTTTTGAACAAGTATTAAAACTAGAGAAACGACCCCTATATTTGATGCAAGAGAAGTAATTTTATTATACGGAATCTGGAGTTATCAAAGCTAACAAATTTGAAATTTCAACTTCAGTATAATTATTACCTACATGTACATCTTATCAGGGATATTGATTATGTACAAAATCATATTCAAGTGTTAACCCCAGTAAATAACTTCATTAACTCTAGATCATTCAAAAGTTATACTTATATTAGTTTTGTGTTGATTTTGGGCCAGGCGTTTTCATAAAATATTTATGTCACCAAAATCATCACTATTCAAACTTCAGTAAGTTGCTGTCTAGCAAGAACTACTCCAATAACTCAATATGATCGAATATTGATCGGATATATTAATCGAATAATAAAATTTGAATATATCTTATGTACCTTGCTTCAACTGAGTCGAAAGAATATTCTATTTCTTGTATAGTATAGTAATTTGAACAAACGTCAACAAAGCTTATAATACTATACGTGCGTATATATTTCTAAGGCTTGACCTCCAAGTTGTCACTAAAGTTTAATCATAAATTTTAAACCTTAAATGCTTTAAGCTAAGTGTGATTTATTTTGTTTGCTCAAATTGACATTTTCAACTTTTCAACCACATCGTCGTGGCAGTGTCCCTTAAAAATAACCAATATCGGATTAGAGTTTAAAAATACTAACGTACTGGTGATGATAATATTTTATTTAAACTTATGATTTTAGTGACACATCCATTCTACCTTTCAAATATAATGTGACATAATTAAAGCTAGTATGTGATGACTCAAGCGCCTACATAATATGCGGAGATTAGGATGACTACGCATATTTTCAAATTCAGACCCTTCAATCAACCTAACAGCTTATTGATCATGACTTTGAGAATCAGTTGTGCATCTAATTGAAAAGTTAGTAGTATATATTGTGCTTTGAGTTGACAATTAAAAAATTGGTCAATTTTCTTGTATCCGAATCTTTCCTGTAGTACCGAATTGAATCAAATACTCGTAATATAATGTAACTAATTTCATTTTGGATGCTTGTGCAATCACTTTCCATGTTTGGATCCGAGCACCAAATACATTTATCAGATATATACGGTAGCCGTCAAATATCTATATACTATAGATTGTTTTTGTTTATATTCTAGAATATTGTAAATCCATCATTCAATATTAACTTAAAGCGAATTGGAATTCTAAAATTGAGCAAGAGTATGTATGTAACTTGAAAGATAGTTCATAAAAATAGTCTAATAAGTTATAAGTCATACCTAGGATTATCCCGGAACGTCTAAAGTAATTAAGGCTCAAATGGATAGCATATTAACTTCTTTCCACGTTGTATAAAATATTCCCGAAACCTATTCTTTGATCTACGTTTATTACATGTGGGATGATGGATCTGGGGTACAATGGAAATTTTGACTCAACCCAGAGGAGTATCACGTGACATGGCTCAACTATTATAATTATTCAATTCCGTTTAACATGCTAAAAAATGGGTTAATTAAAGTTTTTAATAACTTTATATAACATTTACATCTCTCTAATAATGATGATATAAATATTTTGCTCAAATTCAACAATTAAAAATTTTGGATTTCAAGTATAGTAAATTTAAAAAGATGAAATAAAATTTTAGAGGTGCCCTTGTTTTTTTTTTAATTTTAAATTATAAAAATATTTAATTATTTTTTAATTAAATTATATATATATAAGTTTACAATATAATCTAAATTATAGAAACCATATTATCTCTAACTTCCAGCATATATATAATACATGAATCATAATAAATTATATTGAAAAAAAAATTGCGTAATATATGACTAAGCAAAATAATTACAACTGGGAAAACAGTAAGTTTCACATTTTCAGAACTCGTCCTTGTTAGCTCAGTTGGTAGAGCGTTCGGCTTTTACAGTCAAACTAGGGAACACCATTTCTTAGCGGAAGTTAACCGAAATGTCGGGGGTTCGAGCCCCCCATGAGGAGTTCTATTTTTTTGCAATTTTTTTTGCCGGGCAGCATACAATTTTTTTTTTTGTATATATGGAGTTATTTTGAAATACGATAATTCTTCACCATGACTTTCAAGTTTTAGTATCATTCATAAATTTTTTAAGAATTACAATGACAGATTACGAACCGCTAACTTCAACAGTTAGACCTCTAACCCAATCTATTATAACAGTCAGAATCATCAAATCATTTCCATATAGAAATGTCAAGAATTACATTTTGAAGGATTATGATATCTCATCAAAGAAACCAAGAGATCTTTTAGATGATATAGTGAATAAAATCAAGACAGAAGGTGGGTTGAGACCATATAGAACAGTCAATTATGATTCTTTGAAGATATATACTCATGCACACGGATCAAAGACTATGAATTTGGTTATAAATTTCGAACATGACGAGGATTGGTTTTTGGATTTGAACTCTGAAAATTCTTTACATCAATTAGGTGTTGGTATGTGATTTTTTTATTTATATACACATAAGGAGTGACATAGCTAACTTTTGATTCTTTAGACAATGAAACAGAAATATCATTATTCAATCGTGAAGCTTATGAGGAATTTAAGAAGAATCCAGAAGAGAAATGGTAATTGTGGTAAAATCGGATTGTTGTTTGAATCTATCTATAATCAATCGAAAAGAATAATAGAGGACTGATACTTAAATATCTGAAATGAATGATTGGATTACAGCAACAGCTGGCTTTTTAACATAGAATGATGTATATACTTTACTTCATAATTAATGGTCATGGAGATATATTTGGTATCCTAAAGATAGTACTCATGTACACCCTATGAAACGAAACAATGTGTGCTTAATCATCACCCATAAAATCTCATATTTAAGATATATTATTCCATCTTGATGTAATTATTTCAACCTTGGCTTTTACGTTCGGTTGATAAAATGCTTGTAATTGTCTAGTTAATCTTTTCTCTGATTCCTGTGTTATCAAATATTTTGTATTTGTTTTTTTTGAAAAACAAAAAAACAAAACACAACAATAAAAACAAAACATCTGATTCTTAACCATTATAGTGCATTTGAAAGGTACAATTCAATAAAATAGAATATCAATTGATTATATCCTTGATATCGAAACTTTGCTATAGGAAGAAAAATCAGACTCAAGTTGCTTCATTCTTAACATTATCTCATATAATACTTCAATTTTTTTATTATTCCAACTTAACGTGATTTATTAGTATTGAACAAATGGCTACAGATTACATACGGCTTGGTTTCAAAGTTCCAACTGAGATAGGAGAAGACTTCCTCACTATATATGACCAGAATGCTAGATTTTATCTAATAGCTAAGGAGTTTGCGGGTGCACATAATCAACCATTAACACAAATAAACCTCAAGTTGGGAGATCAAAGGTTAGATATTAATTCAACTCCAAGGCACTTACAAGCTCACGACAAAGATACGGTATCAATAGAGGCAAAATTTTCAAGTATATCAACCCCGTCATGGACATTTGCAAATGCAATTACCAAAGCCATAGAGAAGCTAGAAGAGGCTAATCCAAACATCACAATTATTATCAAGGTAGAGAATTCCAGTGTTTGTGTTGTATTGAACATGAAAAGGACCGATAAAATATTTGGATTAAAAGAAAAGTTTCAAAGAGCTACTGATAGAAATGTCACTTCTATTTTAAAGGTCAATGGTCAAAACTCACTAACTGAAATTAATGATGAAACAATTTTGAGCAATTTGGAGTTAAGTAATGGAATAACTTTTGAAGTACAACATGATGGTGAACCTTTGACATGGGACAGAAATTCGCAAATGGACTCAGACTCCAAAATACCCAACCCAGAAGGAGAAAATAGCAAAGATATTTCAAATTCTGGAGATCAAGAAGTGGC
Organism: Hansenula ciferrii; assembly: GCF_000313485.1. Lineage (NCBI taxonomy): Eukaryota > Fungi > Ascomycota > Saccharomycetes > Phaffomycetales > Wickerhamomycetaceae > Hansenula > Hansenula ciferrii. The sequence continues at coordinate 45,818 of NW_011887679.1, forward strand.
TTCAAGTAGTTCCAGCTCAAGAGTTTTCGGAAGTATATCCATTACATCCATGCTCGAATCAAATGATGAAGACGGTGATACAATCATGGAAGGTATAAATGACGAGGAAACAACAAGTTTGATTATAGGGAAAGACCCATCAAACAGTTTGAACAGAGAGAAAGCAGATCAAAACAAACATGAAACAATAGACAATGTACTGGTATCATCAACTTTGAGAGGAGAATCACAAAATTTACAGAATCAAGATGATACAAATGATACTGAAATTGAAAACGCTGTCCAAAGTCAAAATTTAGAAATAAATATTGATCAAAACATCTCAAAATCAACAGACATTCCAGTAATAGAATCAAACACTAGTATAATTGACGAGTCAACAGATTTTCCTGCTGCTAATCAACAATCAATTGAAAGAAATATTGAAACACCATTAAAAGACAATAACGCTCAAACATTTTTGGATAACAGCCAAGCGTGGGATGAGAATACCATATCTGATACACAAACAAGTACAGAGAATAACATTGGGACGCAAAGACCACCAACTAATGATTTATTAACGTTCGAATTCAAAGTTACTGGTACCGATTTCGAAGAATTTTCATTTTCTTTAGGTCAAAATGAAACATTCAAATCTGTTTTGAATGATTTCAAAAGCAAACACCCACAGAATTCAGAAGCTACATTGAGGTTTTTAAAAAGAGTTATCGAACCTACTGATACTCCTAATTCAATAAATGCTTCCAAAAATCAGTCAAATGAAATCAATGTGTTGAATGCGGAACCAGATGTGGTAACATTTGTTCTTACTGATACCAGTAACAAATTTAGGCCAGTATATTTGAAAGCCAAATTAAAAATTAAACTAAAGAAGGTATTTGAAATATATGCATCGAAGAATAAGTTGAATTGGAAAGAGCTTACTTTCAAATTTGAAGGGAAAATTTTGAAAAGACATGATACTCCCTTGATTACAGGCTTACAGAACGGATCAAAAGTTGAGGTAATTCTACCACAAGAAAGTACGTAAATCTTATATTTATGATAAACTATGGTTCAAGATTTGATTGATTGATAGTAGCCTACAAGAGCGCAATTGTAGTAAATAAATAGCCAACAATATATGTGTAATTCAAATTTATTGAAACTAATATTATTGTCGAACTTGATAATATATAGTATATATAATATATAGCTTATAGCTGTACATATTTTATACTATATATATCAAAACATGGATTGAGAGTTAGTGGCTTCACTGGAGTTAACTTGCTAACATTGGAGTACTGGTGTTGACTAGCCAATTTTTCTTGAAAGTAAACACAATTGTATAGTACGTGTTGTAAGGAGCAACAACTAAGATTAAAACATTCAAATTACAATTTAAAACTAGAAGGATCTAGCTATTTGTTCTAGCCGTCTGCCAAATTCCGGTTTTCGATAATTTTTAATTGCGTACACCATACATACACTATACATTATACACCGCGACTCTTGATGTAAAATTGTAACTTCTTCTTTCGGGCACTTCTCCCAAACAAAAAAAACATGGGCGAAAAATTTCTTCAACTTCTTTTTTCTCATGAAAACAAAGCAACAAAGATCACCAAACCCCACTTTTCCATGATTTGAAGTACAAACGCATTAGTTACACAACATTCAACCTGTAGCCACAAGCTCATCATCATCTATCATCTATCAACTATTCAAATTGTATCTGATATCCAAGAGATCTTGAGTTCTTCACCTATTTCATTTTCAAATTTCCCCTTTCAACCATCACATCATATCACACGTTACAATCAATAAACCACAATAAAATATCACAGTAAATTACACAAAGCAAAACAATGTCAACCAATGGAGATATCACAGCTAATGATGTTCAAGACTCTGATACAAGTACTAGGGTTGGTGATAAAATCAAAATTGCATTTCATGGTTTAGATAATAAATTATACTTTGCACTAAAACCAACAACTAAGTTAAGAAAGATTGCCGAAACATTTGCTGAACATGCTAATGTTGACATTGAAACAATTAAATTTTCGTTAGATGGTCGTACCATTTCTATCAATTCAACTCCAAGAGATTCTGGTATGGTTAATGCTGATGTTGTTGACGTTACTTCTCAAACAGATGGTGGTTATTATTATTGCTGTTAATTTAAAGATCAGTAAAGTTTACTTTCAAGAATAATGCTTAATTATTCCCATTTTATTTTTTTATTGTTTATTTCTAAAATTGTTGCTGCTTCGTTGGTTAGTTTGCTATTTGAAGTCCAATTGGTATTATTATATCGGATATACTTGAGTTAAGATATGGTCATCTATCGTCTCCATGATGTTCTGAAGATGAAATGGCGTTTTCGGGCTTAAAGGGGCCTTTAAATGAGCATAACTTGATTCAAAAGTTTCCGATCTTAAAAATTAGGATTTTTGCATAATATGTAAATTAGAGCTTATTTTGTTCGTGTTAATACAAAAGCTATTAAATTGTTACAATGATATCTTATAGATAAAATATTCAAAAAATAAACTTTAAAACAATTATGCTATTCTATTCCAAATGGACTCAATACTGACTGAGCACATGTTAGTTGGTGGACTTCCGGTCTCAAATTTCACTTGTCAAAGGTCAGATTTGACAGATTTTATTTCATGAAAATAAGCGGAGGCTATGGATTCAGATTATAGCCATTTCGATTTAAACTTATATCTAAACGCTACAACATTAAAATGGGCTTCTTCAAATTTAAATTGCGAAGATTACGCTTCACACCACACAGTCCAGTAACCTCATTTTGCTGTTTTGGCCATCTATCAAATTTATATTTGCAGTACGAAGCTAGTTCTAGCATCTTTTCGAAGAACTTCAAAAGTAGGTAATGCCACACATTTTCTGGGAAATGAGGTTTGAAATATTCCTATCAATATTATGGAGACCAATGTTGCGATGAACGGAAGATCGTCCTGATGAATTATCGCGGGGTTTTATTGATTTTCCCTGTACAATTTGAAAAGCTCAAAAAAACTCATCAAATTTAATCTTTTCGCGCCCTGAATTTACCAGCTAAATCACATTTTATGTTGTCTTCAAATGGGTCTTTCCTAACTAGGAAGGTAGTGTCCAAACCATACTTATCGCGTCTTTTTTTGGCGTTTTAAAATTTCGTCGACGCGAAACTTTTAATTTTTTGTATAATAATTAAGTTACCTAAAGAAGAAGTGATGAGTTCAATCTGAAAAAATGCATATCATTAGCTTTTAAAGGAACTTTTTCCAAATTGAAACAAATAAATTACAGGTGGAACTTTCAATTTTCAAATCAAATTTCATATTTGGGGTTTGATTATTGATACCTTGGAAACAAAATTCAAATATCTTTAATTCTTCCAACACCAGATTTTACTTCAACACAGCAACGATCAGATCCAATAACTAAACTCAATACGAATTATCAGGGTTAAAATTGATTCAAATAGATTTTATCTTCTTGGAATTCACTCATTCATATCTTCAATCCTGTCACCATTACTTACTTGGTCCAGATAAATAAAGAGATTCATTAAATACAGATTTAGGGGTTTACCAAGTGAACAGTCACTGATCACCAGCTCTTACTCTGAGATAGCTACACATGACGTTATTATATCCAAATTCCAATTCATCAACAGTGAAGTAAGTGATTTCTCTTTCCTGATGTTTACTTCAGAATCATGTTTACTAACACATAAGCGCCAGCATGGAGTATTTTAGTCTTTCACAACAATTGGGTGAACAATCAAACATTAACCAAGAACATCCAAAGAAGCTCCCTGAATTTTCTCATCAGATCACGTTCAACAATACCACACCTCCACAGAAGCGCCGCCGTGGAAGACCTCCTAAATGCCCAACTAGTTCAGATGACCAACCAAGTCCAGCTGCTCATTTGTCTGCCGCTGTTGTTAAACAAGGTACACCAAAAGCTAGTGCTCCACTGATGAGAATATCACCTTTAAGGGGTGTCAAAAGAAGAGAATCAAATAGCTCTCCACCTCAAAGATCTAAAGAAAATCCATCACCAAAGGGTGGATTAATCATGAAACTGGATGATGAGATTGATAGATCTCCAACAAAAAAGCAGAAAAAAATCAATAGCACAACATCATCAGCTGCTTCCAATTCAATTCATTCTCTTACATTGTCTTCAACAACACCAAAATCTAAAATCATGAATCCCAGAAATGAATTCAAGACTCCTAATAAAGTCACCATGAACACACAAGAAAACATTCATTTGTTGACAAGTGAAGGTGGCTTGGAAAAAGTTATCAATGAATCTGTCAATCCAAGTCTTTTGTTATCATCACCAATGTCTAGTGTTAAAAGAGGTTCTGGAGTTAACAGTCAACAAAATAAACTTAAAAGTTCTGCTAAAAAGGAAAATCAAAAATCAAACACATATTTATCATCATCTCCAATGACCCCAAATTCATATGCTTCTTCATGCTTTTCATCAATCATTCAATCATCACCTCTATATCAAGGTTATTATGCTAATCAATCATCACCAAATCCATTATCTTCAAGTCCTATCAAATTTCAAATGAAACCAATTGATTTACCAGATATCAAAGGCCAGTTCAGAGAACCGCCAAAAGCTAAATTACCAAAAATGGAAAAAGTTCCAAAAAATCCAGTTAATTCACCAGTTTTAAAGCCTCAAGCCACTTCAAATACACCATTAAACGCCTCTTCACCATCTAAAAATGAATATAAATTAAGTTTTTCAATTGATGAACATGGACAAGCTCAAATTGTCAAGGTAAAGACAGAAACTAAAAAATCCATTCAAAACACAAATTTACCAAGACCACCATTCACAAGACATGAATCTCTGATGTCTATAAAACAAGGCTCTTTTAATTTACCAAGAACAGGGTCTTTATCAAATATCAATGAAGTAAAAGAATCATCAATATCTATTGGAAGTGTTTTGAGTCCAAATTTATCATCCGAAGATTATGAGACGTTTATTCAACCTTCACAAATGACTTCTGATCCACTGGTTGGTGATTTTAGTCAAACTTTTGATCCTACTCAAAATACTGATTTCATGAATGATGCTGGTGTTCATAATCAAGATGAATTTGAAGATGAAAGTGTTACACATGATGCAAGAAATGCATTGATTAAGATGATTCGTCGCAGTGTTTAGTCTTTGTTTTTGAGGACTGGCTAGGGAAAATATAGATTAAAATATCATCATTGATATTCATTGAGGTATAAAGATTACAGGTTGGTTTTAATATTTTTGATTGGTTTTTTTCATTTCTGATTTATTCAAATGTTCAAGTTTCTTGATTTGATTTGATTTGGTTTATTCACTTCATGTTGCGTGGGTTTAGTTTCATACGTCCAGTATTTTAGTTTTTAATTATTTGTTTAATTCGAGTTTTATTTAAGTTTTATTTAAGTTTTGTTATAAGTTAAGTTTATTTAGTTCTAGATTTAAATATATCTGATTATTTTTGATCAATCTAACAATATGTAGACCAGAATCAATTAGCTAATAGCTACTAGTACTTATAACACTAGAGGTTGAAATGCTAATAAATACCTTATTAAAGATGAACAATCTCATCGACAACATAGAATAGACAGAAGAATTAGCATAATTAATACACGAAGTATTATAAATCATTTTCAAATCACTAATTCTGCTATTTTGCTTTCAAGTGATTTATATTAAAACATGTACAGATGATCAGTAATAATGAAAAAATTAGTTTCAAGTCTACAATAACATTAGAAGCATAAAAATTTGTATTATAAAATTATAACTATTCAACAATCTTCATTTAATTATACTGAAAAACTAGAACGAATTCAATACTGAATTTATTCTAAGTCTTTTTTCAAAGTACCTAAGAAAGCATGTTTTTCAGCTGGGGTTTGGAATCTACCTTTACCGAATTTAGAAGCAGTATCGATCCATTTTAAGGTAACTTGTTCTAAAGCTCTTCTTGAAGTATCAGTGTATAATGATTTTCTTAAAGTAACAACTCTCTTTTTTGGACCTGGGATAGAACCTTTTAAGATAACGAAATCGTTTTTAACTTCACCGTAATGAACGAAACCACCTAATGGAGTAATAGTTTTTTTGGTACGGTCAAATTCAGTAGCAGCATTGGCTTCATCATCACCTCTACCAACTCTGTAAACTTTGTGGTTGATTGAAGTTCTTGAATGGTAACCATTTTGACCAGCACGAGCAACAGTCCATTGGACATGGGATGGATGCCAAGCACCAATACAAGCAACTTTACGTAAACCTCTATGAGTTTTACGTGGTAATCTGGTAGTACCCCATCTGTGAGTAACACCTTCGAAACCATGACCTTTGGTAACAGCGATAACATCAATGTTTTCATTTTGTTCAATAACTGAATCAACTGAAACAGTTTTTTCAAAGTGTTCTCTAGCCCAGTTAACTTTGTCAGCAATTGAACCACCGTTAACTTGGATTTCAGCTAAATGAGCTTTCTTTTGAACTAATGGAGTTTTTTTGACTTGAGTGTGAACTAAAACTCTAACAACAGTAGCGTATTTGGTAATTCTAGCCAATTCACGTTCAATTTGTTCACCGTTTTTGTTAGCGTATTTAGCAGCATATTTGGTGAAAGCCTTCTTTTTGGATTTGTACCAGTTTTTGTAGAAACGACGTTTAATTTCATCTGATAAATGTTCAGCCCAGACAGTGGTTAATGATCTTAAACCTCTTGGAGTTTCAACGTAACCGACAACACCGACGACAACAACTGGTGGAGTATCAACAACAGTGACAGCTTCAACAATTTCACGTTTGTGCATTTTAGAACCTGGACGGTCTAAATCACGAACAATAGTTGACATACCAGCTTTGTAACCTAAAGTAGCAGTTAAATGAACTGGTTTGGTTTTGTCATCTCTTGGGAATGATTTAACTCTACCTCTGATTGAGGCAGCTCTCTTTCTTGGTAAGAAACCTAAGGAACCGTGACGTGGTGCTTCGTACTTTCTGTGAGACATGATTGACTATTTGATTTGGTTAGTATGTTTTAGCTGGTTAAACAATAAAGGTAGAAGATAAAGTACTGAAAAATTTGAAAAATTTTATATCTTCACGATTTGTTGTGAAAAAACTTTTCAGGCGTAAATTTCAGAACAGCATTAAAGTAGGGCAACTGCTCGAATTTCTGCAGCTGCAGCTGCTGCTAGATCAGATTTGTTATGGACACTGTTAGAACTTAGAAGAGGCAGATTTTGACTCCGATTTCGCGAATCCAAATGTGCAGACCGTGGACGCCTAGTACGATAGATTTTATGCTGTAGTCTTCATGGATTACCTCTTAACTTCAATATTTTGTTGAAGTATACTATCCTCTTAGAAGTTAAGTATTCAATGTTCACAAGAACGAAACAAAACCGTTATACAAAACGTTCGTAGCCTTCGTGACTAATAGTGATATAAAAGATAATATAGTGGTGAAATTGCGTTCTGTCTCTATTACGGGCAAATAGCGTAAAACAGATGGATGTTGCGAAGTCGCGTAAAAATGTAAATATAGTAGTTGAATAGTAAACAAACGTTATACATAATTTATCTATGAACATTGATAGCTTATACGTCGTTACATATACTCCATTTTTCATCAAGTCATACAAACTTCAGAATGTCATTACCCCAAAGGATTAGAGAAAAACAAAGAGAACTTGAATCATTCCAACAGATGGACCAACTATCATCAAATTTAGCCACACAACTAGAACAGCTTGAGAACAAACTAGAGACCCTATCTAACGGATCTGAAGGTGAGTATAACTTTAAAAGAAGCTTAGCCTATATATTTATAACTAACTCAAAAATTAGCGGTGGCTCTAATAGTATCTAACTGGAATAACGTTATAAAAGCTGCATCTTTGGCGTCTAGTATGTTTATTGTTTTACATTATCCAGAAATTGATTACTAACTTTAAAATTAAGTGAGTCTACCAACCTTTTCAGCAGAAGATTTTGAGAACAAAGAAGATCCACCACTCCCAGAAACACTAGTGAGATTGAGAATAGAGGAAGACCAATGAATTAACGCCAAATTTATACACAATATTAATGATTAGTTTATATCTACAAAATTGATGATTAACTTTTAATGAATGATTTATTTATAATGTACAGTATATTTTTATTCTAATGAGCACCATTTTGTTCAGATTTATTCGTTACTTTCAATGGTTAATGTATTGTAGTTAACAACTTCCAAAGCCCCACTTCTTTCATGAGATGTACCTATCAAAGCTTTGATCCATTTTTCGATACCCAATGCCCTCAAGTTTTGAATGACTTCATTTTCATGAGAGAATTCTTGATGTAATTTAAATACTTCATTGCCACCAATATATTTAAATCTTGAAAGTAAGGCTTGATCATCAACATCTTTGAGTAGTTCATCTATATTTGGTAAAGAGACACTATAACCTGCATTAGGCAAATAAAGTTTATCTTGGAACAATTTTTCAAGAGTCACAAACAACACGGTTTCTTCAGCTTTTTCTTTGATAAAGTCATCTGTCTTATGAGTCAAGTTTAAAATGTGTTCCCAATCGTCACTTAATAGTGCCCTCTTCCAAACAAGTTTTTCAGACAGCAATTTTTCATCATTTGATAAGTTTGATAAATGTAAGAGCTTCAAAGCATAGAAATGATTTGCTTTGTTATCATCATTGGTACTCAAAAGTGTAAAAATATCCACCAACTCTGAAACAGATAATGATTTATTTGATAACAACCTTCCTAAAGCCCTTTTGAATGAATCTTCAATAATGGTGAATTGTTGGTCTTTATAAAAAGGTTTAAGAACTTCTCTGGAGATTGAGTCAATTTGAGCAGATGGATCACTATCGGATCTCATAAATTCTGAAAGTTGTGTAATTGCAATGTTTTGAACTTCCACATAATCTAACTGTTGTTGAATATCATCTAATAATACATCATTATGATTATTTCTTCCTTCATCACCGATTGCAGCTAATGCTCCCAATTTAGCGATACTTAATTGTAAATGTCTCTTTCCTTGAGATTCATCATTTGTCTGACTCACATCATAAAGAACACTTGAAGCTTTTGCGAAGTCACCATCTAAGATATCTCTGATCCAGGAGATCTCACCATGATCATTTTCAGTGAAAAATCTTTGCAAGAATTCTGCGTATTGTTGGAATGATAGTAATAAAACTTGATATTTACCTGATGAAATATAATAGTTGTACAAAGTTTGTGCAAATTCGTAACCAAATTTGTGGAAATAATGATCAAATCTCAACAAAACATGATTCAATTCTTCGTCCTTAGTGTTTTCACGATCATCTTCTGATATTTCAACGAGTGACTTCAAATCATTATAGGTTTCTGCAATAGCCAATGCTTCAGTTTTGGCGCCAACTAAAATCAAACTCTTAGTCCATACACCTGATCTTGCTTGATATATATTTTGATCATTAGAAAGTGTGTCTTTAATAGCTTTTGTCTTTGGTGATTGTGCTTCTAACCATGATATTTTTTGTTGGTAATTGTAAAACAAAATTTCAGTCAATGTAATTAATCTTTTTGATGTATCAGTATCTGAAGCATCTTTGGAAACTGGTATGAGTTTTGTGAAGGCTTCATCAATATGAACAGCAATAGAATCAGTAGTATACCATGGTTCAACAAGACCGCTCTTTGACAAATCTAAGTTGAATAGATCGTATCTATATTCTTTCTCTGCTTCTAAAACACTATAGTAAACACCAGCAGCAATTTCAGCAGCAATGATTTCTAATCCAGTAACCTTAGATGTCTGTTTCAATATATCAGATACAACAGAATTGATCTGATCCAAATGATGTAGTAACAATTCGTCAAATCCAGTTGAAAATGACTTATTGATAATATTTGAAAGCTTTTCATTAAACTGGTATGATGAGACAACTTGGTGAAAGTTTTTAGCAGCAGTAGCTTTCTCAAGAGAAGCGATCAATTGGAACTTAACCCTATCATCAATTATATCATTAAAATTGAAAGCCGTATATCTTAGCAATTTTTCAAGATTTCTCTTTCTTAAATCTAAATGATCTTGTAGAGAAGACAATCTTGGTGGTAAATAACTTGATTTTGAGTTCAAAATTTCTTCACTGACTTGTAGAAGATCATTTTCAATCCTTTGAGAATCAATGTTGATTTCATCGGAAAAATCAAATTTGATTGGATTTTGTGTATTTCCCCCATAGAAGATTGCTTGTTCCACATGTGATTTTAAGTAAGAACCTTCTTCAATTGGATTCTCATCAGGCTCTTCGACAGTTTGTAATCTATCAATCTTTAAAATACCAGTTCTTGCTGCAATAACATTCAATGATGATAACTTAGAAACAGAACCATCTGTAATTACTTGATCTTCAGGACCAGCACCAATAAATCCTATATCACTTTTGAAAGTAACTATATCTTCCCATCTTTTCTTCAAACTAGAAGTATGATCAAGTTTTTGGACAAGCTCTGATAATACAACAGAATTATCAAAAAGAATAAACCCAGTTGTGCCTGGAGCTGGAACATATAATCTTGGTTGTTTGTTGTATGGTGATGTAAATGTATTCAATTTGTAAGCAGAAACGATAAGTAATTGATCAATATCTTTTCGTATGGTAAATAAAAGATAAAATGTCTCATTAGATCCATTTGAAAAACTTGTGAGAACCAAAAAAGCATCTTGATCTTTAAAATTTGGCAATATTGTCATATCTAAAATTTCCAATGAATTGACAGCAGCTGGATATAAGTCCTTAACGTGATCAACCAATGTTGGTAGTAGATCATTCTGGTATACTTGTTTTGATTGACCATCCCTAGCACATGACCAAACTTGAAAATCACCACCTCTTGTAATTGTAGTCATCACTCTTTCACCATGACCCAAGATTGCAGCTGCATTTATGGAGACAATATGTTTATATGATGCTAATGAAGTACTGAAAAATCCAGTTTGTCTGTGAACAATCTCTGAAGATGAAATGAATGGTTTACCAGCTGAATTTCTTAAAGATAATAAAATTACTCTACCCGTTGATGTTGTTAAGATTATACCTGCAGGTTCAACATTTTCAGCTATTTGAATACTTTCATGATCATATAGTGACAATTGAAATTCAATACCTTTGAAATGGTGTAATAGACCAAACGATGAAGCTTCTCCGACGTTTTCATAAAATCTTATATAACCTGTATGTGAATTGATTGAAACAAGACCCGGTTCTGAGCTACCAGCGGCTGGAGAAACAAGAACAGCAAGTGGTGCAAACCCATTATTTGGTGGAATTACAGGTATTTGAATTGTATTCGGTATGCTATCTGGTGAATCGTATTTCCAAATATGTATCAATTCATCAGAAGCTAATAACCCATGTCCAGTATGTTCATCAATTTGTCCTTTTATATCTGTAGTATTTGATCCGAAGAGAGCCAAAGGAGAAGCAGCAAGTTTGGAAACGACGTATTTTGAGTTTCTGGTCAATTCAGTAGCAGTGTTTGTGAATTTATTTTCACTAATTTTGGAACCTTCAGAGCTTGTTGGATTCCTTAGATCAGACCCAGAACCACGATTACCGGCATTTGAAGTGGCAAATTTTCTCGCGCTAAATGCTGCCCTTCCAGTCATTGTATATCAATTATCACAAAGTGACTAACGAAAGACGTTGATGCAACTGTTCAATTGTTTATGTTTTCGATTCAGATCAATAGAGTTCAAAATTTAAAGCACTAACAATAATAACAAATATTCGCGAATAGACTTTTCACATCTCAGCCTTCAGGGTAAGGAAAGAAGTTCCGACCGTAGTTAAAATTGATAAAGATTCATCTTGAAAATCTTTCTCAAGGTGGTGACAATTCTAAGGCACTTAAATCCATATATATAATCACATTACCATCATTTGTCTTTAAATCAACTCTATAACTGCTGTAGTACCAAGAATCATATTAATTTCTTCTGTAAAGTCACGTTCATAGGTCGGAAGTCAGCTCATCTCATAAAAAAAATTATATAGATATGCAGAAATTTTTTTTATAGGTATAATACTGATATCAATCAAACGATACAAGGAAACAAAGGTATTCATAATGATCAGAACTGTGTAAGTCACTGAAATGCTACTAGTATGATTCTGAGATCATTCACTAACATTAATGAACAGTCAACCAAAAAATGCTCGTTCTAAAAGAGCTTTGAAAAATAAAGAAGCAAAACTTGTTGAAAATACCAAACAAGCTTTATTTGTTCCAGGTGCTACTAGTAATAAATTATTACATGATGCTATGGTTGATTTAAGTGCCTTGAAGAAACCAGATATCAAACGTTTCACTAAAAAAAATGAAGTTAGACCTTTTGAAGATGTTTCAAAATTAGAATTTTTCTCTGAAAAGAACGATGCTTCATTAATAGTGTTTTCAAGTTCAAGTAAAAAAAGAAAGAATAACTTAACTTTTGTTAGAACTTTTGGATATAAAATGTATGATATGATTGAACTTCTAATATCGGATAATTATAAATTATTACAAGACTTCAGAAAATCAACTTTTGCTATTGGTTTAAAACCAATGTTTACATTTAATGGTGCTGTTTTCGATACACATCCAGTTTACAAACAAATAAAATCATTGTTCTTAGATTTCTTCAGAGGTCAAACCACAGATTTACAAGATGTTGCCGGTTTGCAACATATGATTTCAATAACCGCTGCTGATTTCCAAGAAGGTGAACCATTACCTCAAGTCAATTTCAGAGTTTATCTTTTAAAGACATATAAGAGTGGACAAAAAATTCCAAGAGTAGAATTGAATGAAATTGGCCCAAGATTAGATTTTGCTATTGGTAGATTTGAACATGCTTCACCAGATATTGAAAAAGAAGCTATGAAGAGACCAAAACAATTAGAAGCTAAAGTTAGAAAGAATGTCGAAGTTGATATCATGGGTGATAAGATTGGTAGAATCCATGTTGGTAAACAAGAATTAAACAATTTACAAACTAGAAAAATGAAAGGTTTGAAAAAGAGATATGATCAAGTTGGTGATGACTTTGATGATCCAGTCTATGACGATGAACCAGCTAATGAACCAGTCGCCAAAAAGGTTAAAATCTAAGCTTTTATTGAGTCATAAAGTGTATAATAATTGGATAAATGGGATTAATCTGCATATAATATAAATTGATTTTACTACTAATCTTATATTCGTAAGTCATATTTATTTTTATTAAAGTAATTAATGTACAAATGAAATGAAGTCTAATAATTATAATAATGTACAAGTTTCAAAACTCTATTTTTTTGAGCTTCTGTTGCTTGCCAATCTTAGCAAGTTTCTCAATAACATTGCAATGGTGACTTTACCAATCATTGGGACGTAAAGACTTGCTCTTTCTTTTACATCTGGGTTAAAATTCTTCTCACTTGAAAAGTTCACAACAATAGCACCATCTTTAACAAATTCTTTAGGGAATTTATAGTTTGCAGATGGGACACCAGTGACAATAACATCTGCATTTTTTGAGACTTCCTCTAAAGTTGAATCTACATCAACGACTTGATGTCTCTTCAATTTTAAACCTTCACCTCTAGTGAATCTTTGAATACCATCTAAATCAACAGAAAACACTGTAGCCCCATCATTGGCTAATAATGCGGCAAGTGGACGACCAACAATTTCTGATCTATTAACAACCACAACTTGTTTACCGTACAATCTGTTACCATATGGAAGTAAGTTATTATAAGCACCTAAATATTCCAAGATCTTAACAACAGCTAAAGGTGTACAAGGTAAAATAGATTTTTGTGATTCTTCAGCATCTAAAAATCTAACATTATGATACATATTTTGAATGTATTTATGATTAAGACCTTCAACATCTTTTTCTAATGACACAACTTGCTGTAAATATTGATCTTGTCTGTTACCAAAGACAGGGAAATAAACCATTATACCATCAATTGCATCATCTTCATTAGCTTCTATAATGGCTTCCTCTAAATCATCTTTTTTAACAACTCTTAGTTCATAAGTGAAACCTAAAGACTCTGAAGTTTTACCTGTCCAATCAGCATACATTTGAGCAGCTGGATCTTCATTTGCTAAGAATCCAACCAACTTTGGTGATCTTCCTAACGCTTTGACCCCATTTTCGACTTCTTCAATGAAACCTTTAGCAATACCTGAAGCTAGAATAGTACGACCTGCTGGTTTTTCTGACATTGTGACTATGAATGAGGAGTTTTGTTATCGATTGTTGAAATCTTTGACTAATGGGACTATATTGAATATGCCTGAAGCTATAAATCAAGTTGAATTAAGTTTTAAGACGGAATATATCTCTGTTATATACAAAACGGCATACGCTTTAATTAATCTATTAATTCTTTTTGACTCGAATCTATCACATTCTGGTAACGACAACATCACTGCTCGTGGGTTTTTATGACAGAAGTGCACTGAAATTTAAAGAAAATGTCAGTAACAAGTCACAATTCTAAAGACCAGGGCACGATCTAGTTTCTGAGACCATTAATCGAACAAAATGATTATTTCTATGAAGATTATTGTAAACTGGGATTGAATTTGTTTTGCAATAATCAAAAATTATGTACTGAAATACTCCAAAGGCCAGCTGTGTAACGATTTCTGAATATAGACACTTTCCCGATTCGTGATATTTGTTTTTTTCTCACCTTCGATATATGATCGTTTTCATGTGTACAAAGTAGCTCGTTTAGAAACGTATCAGTTTATTACAAGACAACTGTGGATTCAATCGCTGAGGAGAAGCAGAAGACAACCAACTGACAATTATCTCTGAATCATTTGCTCGGTTATTGGGCGTTTGAATCAAGAATCACTGTGTTTTTTGAGTATAGTTATTCGAGGAACAAGACCACAACATAAACAGAATCCCCAAAGAAACAATATTACATATATGAAAAATAATGGGAGGTCATAAAGGTAACCAATCCCAGCCAGTGAGTATATTCCAAATTTCAACTAGATGATCCTTTGGACTAACTTTCTCTACGAAGGAAATGGTACAGGTTTGTAAGTATAGCATTTTTGTGATTTGATTCACATGGCAATCAGCAAAAACCAAACATATGATACTAACCTTTTCATAAAGACCAAAACGAATTCGTTTTCGATGAAGGGGGTGGTAGAGGAAATCCAGGGCACTCATCATCATCATTTTTAAAGTCAATATCATCAGCTTTCAAAGAAAGTAAAAGCAAAAAATCAGTCGTGGCTGATGACATGAAAGTTGTTGGTGCTTCATTTTCTCATTTAGGGCTAGGTAATAGTGATAAATCATCATCATCTGTAAATCTGCCATCAACAAGCAATTCGATCAAATCTTCCAAACCCAAAATTAAACCTATAGGAAGAAATTCATCATTCAAGATAGAATCACCATCCTCCACACCTAGACATTCTGATCAGTATACAGATTTGGATGATGATTGGGACGCAGATGTTGGACAAGGGCTATCATCAACAGAATCACAACCAAAATTTTTGCAAAGTAAACCATCTCGTTCATTTGATTATCCAAGTTTATCAAAATCCAATCATAAGCGCAGTGAATCAGGTGTTAAGAAGCATGTGGACGGTATTATCAAAGATCCAGCCAATTCGTTATATACATTATATGGACCAAATATAACACAAGAGGATAAATCCATCAAAGAAATTGAAGAATTGAATGCTATTGTGTCAAAATTCAACAGATTCAAAGCTATTATACAAGATCAAAATATTAACTTAGTCAGTTTAAGAAAAATGGCATGGAATGGTATACCTTCAGAACTTAGACCTATAAGTTGGCAATTACTACTCGGTTATCTACCAACAAACTCAGATAGAAGAGTTACACAATTATCGAAAAAAAGGCAGGAATACTTGGGTGGTATTAGTCAAGTTTTCAATGATAATAAAGAGCCTGCAACTTGGCATCAGATAGAAATAGATATACCGAGAACAAATCCACACATAAAACTTTATAATTATGAGTGCACTCAACGATCATTGGAGAGAATTCTTTACCTTTGGGCTGTTAGACACCCGGCATCTGGTTATGTTCAGGGTATTAATGATCTTGCAACCCCGTTTTTTCAAACATTCTTAAGCTCTTATGTTGAAAGTGATATTGATATTGAAACATTCGATCCAAAGGTATTACCTAAACAAGTTTTGGATGCCGTCGAAGCTGATACTTTTTGGTGTTTGACAAAGCTCTTAGACGGTATACAGGATAATTATATCCATGCCCAGCCTGGTATTATAAGACAAGTTAATACTTTGAAAGATCTGATCAATAGAATTGACTCTAGTCTATATACACATTTGGAAAATGAAAGTATAGAGTTCATACAGTTTTCCTTTAGATGGATGAATTGTTTATTGATGAGAGAAATCAGTGTTAAAAACACCATTAGAATGTGGGACACCTACCTTAGTGAAACAAATGGATTTAGTGAGTTTCATATCTATGTGTGTGCAGCATTCTTAGTTAAATGGAGTGATGAACTAAAAGCTATGGATTTCCAAGAAATAATGATGTTTTTACAAAATCCACCAACAAAGACATGGACGGAGAAAGATATTGAACTGCTTTTGAGTGAGGCTTTCATTTGGCAAAGTTTATATAAAAATGCATCTGCTCATTTGAGAGCATAAATATATTACAATTTAGACCAATACTTTTAAAATATTATTTGTATTCTTGATGTAAATAACTTGTTTGGTAACTTTTAAGTATAAATGATGTACTGCTTGCTGCCACTACGGTAGTGGCAGCTCATCACTAGCCGAAGAAAAAAAATTAATTCATAAACAATAGATCCGAATATCATCAATATCAAATTTTGAAACAGAAAATAATTCAAAAAGCTTTCACAAATAGACCAGGATCAGGTATAAAGTATTGGGAACTCAACATATTAACGATTTTCCTCAGCTTTAGGTTTCTTGATCAAGTCAAAGCTCATCATTATCACCATTCTGCAGATTTTCGAACCTAGCGCTAAGCTCTTTAGATTCTCTTTATCAGCACACAAGTCATTCATACGCCACAAGTCCCACAAGGCATTCGACAGGAGAGAACTAAAGATCAAAGCAAAAATAAATACCGGATCTGAAGAGATTTTAATCAAAGAGTTTTTATCCAGCAAACAACCACATGTATCAATGTATTCATTCATAACCAATACATACCCAACATCAGACACAGCTGGAACTTCAATCCATTTGGTTGCCCCATCAGGTGAAAAGTTCATTTTTGGCTCAATACCTGAAGGTGCTCAAAGAAGTGTAACACAGCAAAAACTCAAAATTTCAAAGCTTTCAAGTATATTTTTGACAGGTAATTTGAATTGGAAGACAGTAGGTGGTTTACCTGGTTTAATCTTAACAACAAGCGATCAAGGAAAAAAATCTATTTCGGTTTTGAACGGTAATGGGATCTTGAATTATATGATTTCAACTTGGAGATACTTTGTCTTTCGTTTTGGTATGGATTTGAGACCAGCGGTGTTATCTGACGAAGGATCTTATGAAAATGAATACATGGTTGTTAAGCCTGTTAACTTATCAAAGCATAATGCATCGCCATACATGTCAGATACCAACCAAGAAGAAAAGTTAAAGGCAATAATAAGAAATATGTTTCCACTAGATACACAAAGACCAACTGATCCAGAAGAAGAAAGAGGCGACCCGAGCTCCAACGATCCTCATGTCCACGTTGGATTGCCAGAGATAAATGCTGATCAGGTTTCAACTTGTTACACAATTCAATTCAAACCAGTAAGAGGGAAATTTCAAATAGATAAAGCCAAAGAGCTAGGAATCCCAAAGGGTAAACTTTTTGCACAACTAGCTTCAGGGAAGGAGATTACATTAGAAAATGGGACAGTCATTAGACCAGATCAAGTTTTATCAGAACCAAGACATTTTCAACCAATTTTAATAATAGATATTCCTTCAATGGAGTACTTAGAATCTGCTTTGAGTAACAGGTGGCCTGAAAATACTGGGTATGTCTATCATTTACTTGGAAAAGATATTGATATTTCAGACGAGACATACGCTAAGTTTATTGAGTCATTTGGTCCAAATTGTCAGCATTCTATTTCACACCCACTTTACTGTCCAGATTCAGTTGTATTTGAATCATCTGCAATTGCTGTCTTGAAATTGAAAGCTTTAATGAAGGATAATTATAACTTACCTTTATCCTCTGCTGCAACACACCAGCTACCAGACTACAAAAATACAGATGTCGTGAATATTGGACATACAGTCACTGTTGAGTCTAAGCATGAGAATAAAGCTAATACCATCAAAGCTTTAAAGAGTGATACTGATAATTATGGTGAAGATTACTGGCAAAAACTTTATACTGAACATGTTGAGGCTTTAAATTTGAACACCACATCCACAAAAGAAAAAGTATTGAACTTCAAAAATGTCTCAGGGCAGGATTTCAATCCAACATTGTCACTCAAGGACAATGTTGAAACCATAACATTCGGTACAGGAAGTGCTTTACCATCAAAATACCGTAATGTCATATCAAATTTAGTTCGTATTCCATACAAGGATGAATCAGGTGTAAAATTTAGATCAGTTTTATTAGATGCTGGTGAAAATACGATCGGATCACTACAAAGATATTTGGGTAATGATTTGGAGTCATATATGAAAGAATTGAAGCTGATATATTTAAGTCATTTACATGCTGATCACCATTTGGGTATTGTTTCTATCATCAAAAAATGGTTTAAAATGAATACAGGCTCAAACGAGAAATTATACCTTGTGACACCATGGCAATATGATCATTTCATTAAAGAATGGTTCAAGCTTGAAAACGACTATGATATAAGTGATCGTGTTGTCTATATAAGTTGTGAACAGTTCTTAAGAGGCAAGCGCAGAAACGAAGTTCCACAAATTCCATTCGAAGATTTTGTCCCAGGTGGAAGTTACAAGATTCAAGAAAACTTACAACTGTCGAGAGATACTACCAAAATTGATACGATGTTCAACGACGTCGGTATTCAGTCTTTTGCCACTTGTCGTGCATATCATTGTGAATGGGCTTATAGTTGCTCGATTACTTTAAAACTTGATGAATCTAAAAACGATGAAGATGACCTATTCAAAGTATCATACTCTGGTGATACAAGACCAAATACTTATATGTTTCCAACTGTCATAGGTCAAGGAAGTGATCTTTTGATTCATGAAGCAACTCTAGAGAATGAGCTTGTACAAGAAGCAAAGAAAAAGAGACATTGTACAATGAATGAGGCTATTGAAGTCTCAAATCATATGAAAGCCAAAAAATTGATCTTGACCCATTTCAGTCAAAGATACCCTAAATTACCACAAATTGATGAAAATATCTCAGTTGATGCTAAATTCTGCTATGCTTTTGATTCTATGATTGTTAAGTATCATGAGATTGAAGATCAAGAGAAAGTTTTCAAAGACTTGGATAAAGCATTCAGTACAGAAAAGGAACAAGAGAGTGAAGAAGTTGAATAAAATATATAGTTAGACTACATCCATGTAAATACATGTATATACAATACGTACGAAAGAGCATAATTTCATTACTATATTTGATCTTCAACTATTTACTCAGCTTTTGCTAAATTAACTTCGTAAAAAGTTTCCCATAATTCAACAGCTTCTTTTTGCGATTCAATTGTACTTTCCAAAAAAATTTCAATTGAATTCCTAAAGTCTTGAATTTTTTCAATTTCAAAGGATGCTAATTCATCTTTGATTGTATTACTTATTTCATCGAACTTGGTTTTTATAGTATTGTGCTTATGTTCTAATGTATTCAATTCAACTTTCAATACATCTATTTTTTCAGTATGGGTTCTATTGAACTTAAATGTCTTATCAAATGATGCTTGTTTCTTTTTCAATTCGGATTCAGAGCCAGCCAGTTGTAATAGGACTCTATCTCTTTGACTAAAAGTTGTTCTTATAGATCCCACGACTCTTATATACTCATCAAGTGTTGAGCCTAAGGTTAACATATCTTGTAAAGACAATCTATCAAGTGATTCTTTAATTCTTAATTGCGTGACTGAAAATTCTTGGAATAAATCCGATGAGCTCCTTGAAACTTCTAATTCAGATAAGGTTCCTAAAATTAAAGAGAATTCTTCTGTGACAGCAGATAAATCATGTCTTTGTAAAACAACAGTCTCTAAATTTTTCAAAAATACTCTTAACTGTTGATCTAAAGCTTCAATATAAGATTTCTTATCTTTGAAATATTCATCAGGTTCTGAAATCTTTGGAGCAAAGGAGAATGCACCACCAATAGAACTGAGGAAACCACCACCACTACCACTAGAGTTCAAACTTGCATCAACTTCTTCATGTGCAGTGAAAGTTGATGACGCTGTAGCGGCTCTTTCGCGTTCTCTAGCTTCGGATGAAAATCTATCACTTTGTAAAAACATTATAAAATCTGGATCTGTTTGTAGATTAGGATTTTTGGAAATTTTAACAAGCATCCTTTCTAATGCAAACCTTCTAGCTTCTATGAAATCATCATTAAATCTTCCCACAGCTTGCTTTTCAGGTGGTGGTGGAACAATTCTACCCGGATGAGTTGTTTGTAATTGACGATATAGCCATCTAAAATCTCTATATCTTCTTGAAACAACAGTCTGTGGTGTTCTCAAAAGTTCTGAATCTGTATTTGTACGAACACTATAAGCTGTGTGTGCAGATGTTAAATCACCCACTTTAATAGGATCACCAACGACTATTTCTAGATTTATATTGGATTGTTCAGCTTCTTGTTTTTTTTGTTGTATTTTAGCTTGTTCCAATTGTTGTTGTGGATCTAATGAAGATTGTGCTTCTGAATTGGCAGTAGATGATTCTCTAATTGATGATGATGATACACCACTCAAGCTTGGTTGTGATTCTGATCTATTACTTTTCAAAGGTGACAACGGTGTTCTGTTTATTTCAAAAATTGGTGCTTCTGATGCTCTTAACAGTTTATCAGCTGGTGATTCTGTGTCTTGATTTTGAGATTCGGTGTCATCGGTGATTCCTAAAGGACCCAAAACATCTGAATTTTCAGTAGTATCTAATGGTGATGATTCGACCTCTTTCTTTAGTGTTGAAGTCTTACTGCCATTACGACGAAATCTTGGTGTTTTATAAACGTTCTTTCGACGACTTGCTAATTTTGTTGGTGATGTCAAATGAGCTGTTGATTGTTCTGTTTCATCTTTATCATCATCACCAAAATCTAGTGTCCCTTTATTTTTATCCGTAAACAATGTACCATCCTTCTTTGGAGATTTGACAGACTCACTTATGAAACTTTTACCACTATCAGCAGTCAAGGAAGATATCAATCCAGTTTTATCTTTAGATTCTTTAGGGTTTGAACTCCCACTAACAAGATCTTCATCAGGGGTTTCCACTCTGGTTTCATTATTATTTGTTTGCTTGTTTGACTCTGATCTATCATCCCATTTACCTGTGTCTTCCACAGCAGCATTATCATCTTCATCCTGCTCGTTGTCATCATCTTCGTCTTCTTCATTTTCATGATCATGTAGATTTTGTTGCGATAGTGTAGCTGATAATTCATTAGCTATATTTGAGCTTATATTCTCACTGAACCTTGAGGGATTTGACGATAGAACATCATCCCAGTGTGAGCTCTCTAGACCATCTTCAGCCATCTTTGTCAATTGATTTTTTTCTATGATTGGATTACCAAAGTTATCAATGATAAATCTCCAGAATGTTGTTATTCAAATTTAAGGATCGTGATAAAACGCTCAACAAAATTCGCGAATGGGTGCGCTGGCTTTGTAGTGGACTAACCGCTAGCTTCCCATAATGTCTTTGAATTATATTCAGCACCAAAACATCAAATAACTGTTTAATACACTCTTTAGGCTAAGGTTAAGGCTAAGTTTCCTGCTGATTAATCTCTGCTTACTTGTTGTGGTGGATACAATGTCGCAATTGAAGAACAGGAAATCAAAAGGGTCACAAAAGTCACAAATCGATTCATCATCTCAATTGGACCCATTGAATCAAAACAAATTAAATGATGATTCAGAATTTGATAAGAAATCATCAAAATACAAAAGAAATTTTTCATTATGGAACATATGGGTAGCTGCTACAATTCTAAAGGTCTTATTATTTGATACTTATCATTCAACAGATTTCGATGTTCATAGAAACTGGCTGGCAATAACAAATAAATTACCAATACGTGAATGGTATTTAGAGAAAACAAGTCAATGGACATTAGATTATCCACCATTCTTTGCCTATTTTGAATGGTTCTTATCACAATTTGTGCCATCAATTGTTCAACAAGATGGATGCTTAGACATCGTTCCAAAAGGTGTATATGGTTGGCCAACAGTTGTTTTCCAAAGAAGTACAGTTATAGTATCAGAAATTTTATTATTTGCAATCTTACAAACTTTTATAAATATAAGTGATGATAAAATTTCAAGCTTTATAATTGCAAGCTCATTGGTCTTATCGCCTGGTTTATTGATTGTTGATCATATTCATTTCCAATATAATGGGATGATGTTTGGTTTATTAGTTGGTGTTATTGTTGCTGCTAGACATGAAAAATATTACTTATTAGGTGCATTGTTTGCAAGTTTATTATGTTTCAAGCATATTTTCTTATATGTGGCACCTGCTGTATTTGTATATTTGTTAAGAAACGTTGTTTTAGATGTTAGTCAAAAATCAATTATAAAATTCATCAAATGGGATAAATTGATCAAATTAGGTTCAATTGTTATCATTATATTCACTTTAGCATTTGCACCATTTGCTTATTATCAAGTTTTACCTCAACTATTTGAAAGATTATTCCCATTTTCAAGAGGTTTAACACATGCCTATTGGGCTCCAAATGTTTGGGCAATTTATTCATTCTTAGATAAAGTTTTGATTGTCATTTCTAAAAGACCATATTTTAACAATATTTTAACTAAAACAATTGGAATTCCATCAATTGATATCATCAATGAAAAGATCTTAGCTGCAGGTAATACAGGTACAAAAGGTTTAGTTCAAGATGTTTCATTCATTATTTTACCAAATATAACACCAAAAGTTACCTTCTTGTTAACATTATTCTATGATATTTTATCACTTTTACCATTATTATTACAACCAAATTTCAAGAGATTTGTTGGAGCTTTGACATTAAATGCATATGCATCATTTTTATTTGGATGGCATGTTCATGAAAAGGCGATAATGTTAATAATTATACCTTTCACATTTTTGATTAATGAAAGAAGATTATTAAACTCATTTTTAATTATAGCAGGTTCAGGATATGTTAGTTTATTCCCATTATTACCAAATCAAAATTTAATCAAACAATTTTATACATTAATTTGGTTCATTATTTATTCATTATCATTTATGGAAGTATCTAAACAGAAAACATCACAAAATAGAATTTTCTTATTTGATAGAATTTCATTAGTCTATTTATCAAGTTTAATACCCATGGTATTAATGGTATTTTTTATTGATCAATTCAAATCACAAATCCCAATACTATCAAAATTCGAATTTGTTGGATTAATGATATATAGTGTTTATTGTGGTATTGGTGTTATTTCAAGTTGGTTTGGATTAAGTTGGTTGTACTTCTTTGAAGACTCAATTTGGGAAGAATAATCAAGTAAAGATCAATACTCATTTTTTCATCTTTAATTTAGCTTTTTTACAAGGTGGACAATTCCATTTACCCCTTGGAGCTCTTGTTAATCCAACACAATTATAATGAAACCATTCATATTTACATTTTGGATTGTCACAAGCAATCATTTCACCAAAACTTGATCTTCGACAAATACAATATAATGCATCGTCATCATCTTCGTCACTATTTCCTTCCTCTTGTAGTTCTTCTTGTTCAAGTTGTTGTTCCTTTTGAAGTTTTGATGGTACACCACGCTTGCGTTTCTTAGATTTACTAATAGTGGTTGTTGGTTCTGGTGTTCTTTCAGGTGTAGTGGGTTGAATAATTTTGAAAGGTCTACCTCTTCTTCTCTTTTGTGGGGAATCATCTTGATTAGAATTTGGTTTTGGATTCAAATTCAATTTAAGAGTAATTTTTGGTTGTTTGGTTGAAGATAATCTATTTGAAGTTCTTTTAATATTTGATCGTTCAACTTTTTGACGAGTCTTACCATTCATACCTAATTCATGTTTAAAATTTTTTTGATCATGTTCTAATTGACTATATTGATTTTGTAAACTCAATTTGGTAATTTTGATGGTGGAATTGATTGATTTAGCTTCTTCCAAAGATTCCAGTCGAATGGATCGTAGTTTAGCGGCAACTTTGTTGATTTGAAAAACCTTCGATAGATATGTCTCTCTGGGTATGGATGGTTTTTGAATTTGTCCTAAAAGCATAGATAATTCATCCTTTGTTGTCTCATAACTAATGTTTAACGTTTGGATGAGCCATAGTTTTCTGATAATATCTGAAGGTAAGTGGTCTACCACTGATATGAATGATGATCTGACATCAAAGTCTGACATTCTGTTTGTTCACTGTTCTTTCCTACTGAGACTTCTGACTTTGTTATTGTTTACCAAACGCGTAGAAATTTAGCCACCATATAAAAATAAATTTACCGCGATGAATAAAATCTGATTACATAAGTGGAAAGGTAATTTCAAAATACATCACTCAGGTTTCGAATGGGCGTATGCTCAAAATTGTTAAGGAGATTTATGATAGCCAATCAACGACACGCAAATGCTAATTTTCAATCATCATCGCATAACTGAAACACACCGTCTGTTACGGAATATGCTGCACCAATAGCAAAGAGCTGATTCAGCTACTAGTGAACAAATAGACTATATGCTTAATATTGGTATCATTGAATAAGTACAAATTCATAGATTTATATTAGCTATGTTTCAACTTATAATATAGATACCTCCCTTTGTAAATCACTGAAAACCCTCTGTTTTCTTAACGTTTTGCAGTTCCATTTTGCATATTTTTCACTGTTGGCCAGAAAAAAACTCTGCGAATTTTTATCCAATAAAACAAAATTTAATTTTTCATGGTAAAAATCATCAACAATCTGTCTAGCTAAAAAAAAATATAGTCTCGAATAACAACAATCTTTCACGTTTGAATTTTAATTCCTCAACCTTCATCCTAACAACAACGTTGAATAGTTTAGGCTCATACATTCAAATTCAATAAGGATGTTTTCTTCTATCAGATCCACTGTCAGAAATAACATCGTATGTCTCCCACACACAGATAATGATCCATTTTGGTTATATGTTTCTCGAGTATTTGGTTAAGGAAAAAGAAATCGCATCAACCGCAATAATATCAATCAGCATTTACACAACAATGTCCCATGGAATTTCACTGAATAAACTTACTATCCCATTAATTGAGATCTGAATTTTCCAATGGTGTAATCAGAATTGCAATCACTCTTTTCAAAGTTTCAAATTTTACGTTTTGTGATATATTTACTATGTGCGATACCAATAACATAATAGATCAACAAAGAGGAAAAAGACTATACTCGGGAACATTTCACCATTCAATGATCAAACCTCACAATTTGAGTTTTTACTAACAATCTATTATAGAAACAATTTTCAACCTCAGCTAAAAAAGCTGCTGTTGAACCAAACAGTCTCACCAAAAAAGTTATTGCTGGTGGTGTTGCTGCTTCTGGTTTAACTGCCTCTTATTTATTATATGAAGATTCAGTCACCGCTGATGCCATGACCGCTGCTGAACATGGTTTACATCCACCAGCTTACGGTTGGTCTCACAATGGTATGATTGATACTTTTGATCATGCTTCAATCAGAAGAGGTTACCAAGTTTACCGTGAAGTTTGTGCTGCTTGTCATTCTTTAGAAAGAGTTGCATGGAGAACTTTAGTTGGTGTCTCTCACTCAAACGCTGAAGTTAGAGCTATGGCTGAAGAATTCGAATATGATGATGAACCAGATGATCAAGGTAACCCAAGAAAGAGACCAGGTAAATTAGCTGATTATATTCCAGGTCCATATGCTAATGAACAAGCCGCCAGAGCTGCTAACCAAGGTGCTCTTCCACCAGATTTATCATTAATTGTTAAAGCTAGACATGGTGCTTGTGATTATATCTTTGCTTTATTAACTGGTTATCCAGATGAACCACCAGCAGGTGTTGTTTTACCACCAGGTTCAAACTATAATCCTTATTTCCCAGGTGGTTCAATTGCTATGGGTAGAGTTTTATTTGATGATTTAGTTGAATTTGAAGATGGTACCCCAGCTACTACTTCACAAATGGCTAAAGATGTTACCACTTTCTTAAACTGGGCTGCTGAACCAGAACATGATGAACGTAAAAGATTAGGTTTGAAAGCTGTCATTGTTTTATCTGCTTTATATTTGATTTCAGTTTATGTTAAAAAATTCAAATGGGCTCCAATCAAAACAAGAAAAATCAGATTCACCCCACCAAAAAATTAAAATGAATTTTAATGAATTTAACAATTTATAATTCTAGATTTTTAATCTTTCTTTTAGATTGAATCTTGAAGGATTAAAAATCTTCATACTCAAATAGCATATCTTAAATTATAATTATATTCATAAAAAACCATTTTAAACATAAACATTCAAATAAATCACAAAAAAAAAACCTTAAAAAAACTCAAAAAATTTTAAATTCAATCAAATTCTATATTAGTTCAATTAATTTTCCATTTATATTATAAAATCATATTGATACAACAACATTTTTTTTATCAACAATTACTATTTATTATTAATTTTAAATGTTTCCAATCCAATTTTTTTCAACTTATACCAAATAATCATTATAATAATTTTTAACCATGTCTTCATATATATTACCAATAGTTGAAAAGAAATCATAATACTATAGATTAAAAATTGGAGAGGGAAAATATGTTTTTTACAATATAAAATAATACAAAATAATGGTCTACATATAAATTTGATTGGATCTATATATATCTTTAAAGTCTGAAGGGAAAAAAAAATTAAAATCATGATTAACAAGAACATCCTATTTATTTTTATATTAAATTCCAAAAAGAAATTTTTTTATCATTCAATTACATACAAATCTTATTACGAATTTTTAAATTATAAAGGAGGATCATATAATGTTTTTTTCAATTACAATTGTTTATATAAAGAAAGAAAAAAGGATATATATTCTCTCAAATCTAGTTGCATTTTGTTCATATATAGTATATTAAAAGAAAAATATTAGAAATCAAATCGTCTGTCATCTGTAGCTGATCAAATTACCATGAATTAAATGAAACTGCTTCATCCGAACTTTTGTCTTTCTTGTTATTTCTAGCCATTGAGCTGCGATGTGTACGTCGACATAAAATTATACACATGTCCCTCATGCAAAATAATTTAAAATTAGTCAGTATAATTATAAGCCTCTTCAAGCGATTTATATTTAATCCCCAAGTTAGCTAGAAGTTTTCAACTCATGCATATATTGTACTGTGTGAATATACATATATACGTAGTACTATACTATTATCGCTATAGACCTTGGTTCTGGCAACAATTTTTTTTTTTTTTTTTTTTTTAAAAGTAAACCACTTGTATT
>NW_011887680.1:0-40723 GCF_000313485.1 Hansenula ciferrii
AAAACTATGTAGTATAATTATGACATTGTTTATTTTATCTATATTGATTATGTAATGAATTATTAATCATAATAGAGATCTCATTAAAACTGTTATAATTAATGATTTTGATAAACACTATAGTTATTTTTTCATTTTATAATACATTTTATGCGCCATATTTTGCTTTAAAATAGGTTATATGGCATAAAAAGCAGTAATTGAAATTTTTATTTTTTAGAATTCACAGATTTATACCAATGCATAACTCTTTTAAGTATTAACTAAAATTTCTGAAATTTTGAAAATCCAATTTTTTTTGATAAATTTAAGCATATATTTATTGTAGTAGTGTATATGCAGCTTTTATGACTTTATTCAAGTAATTTTCAGCCTAAAATATGACCTTTTTAATGCCTTTGTTTAATTCAACTTTATTGTGGTGATTATCCTGGCCCAACCATTTCTATACTCATCAAAAGGTGTCAAAACAATCACAAACAAAGAAAACAATAAGAAACTATAAAACAAAGAAACAGAAAGACAACCAAAGAACGTTATGATGGATAAATACGCTGGTTCTGTATTAAGAAGATGGAGTGAGAATGCTGATAGAGAAGGATATTTAAACACAACACCTCATGATTTGAACGAATCTAATGTATTTGGATTAGATAGTGAAGAGATTCAAGAATCATGGATCGAATTAGATAAATATAAAGATCCAAAAGATGATGATAATAATGAGTCAGAGAAAGATGATGATAGTGAAACAATACAAATGAATGAAGATGAAGTATATAATCATAAACCAAATAGTATCAGGTTTGATAAGCATAGACATAGTACTAGTTCCCCCACATTTGATTTGAATACTTCATTAACAACAATTTTATCAAAAGAACAACAACATCCAATAGATTCTACAACTGATAATTCACAACAATTGATATTTATGAATGTTTCAAATTCCTCATCAATGATTTCAACTGATAGTTCAACATCTGGGCCAATTTATAAATCTAAAAAAAGGAAAAGAAGTGGCAATTCACAAAATTATAATAATTCTTCAGATGATTTTTCAAATACTATAGTCTTCATAACAATTGTTGCTGGGTTAAGTTTTAGTGCTGGTTATGCTTTGGGTCAAAGTAAAAGACATTAGCTTGTGTTTAATGTTTTGGTTTGTTTTTGGTTGTGTTTTGATATTTATTTATATAGGGTAATTGATATGGTTAATAATAAGATGTTTATGGTATTTATGGTGGTGTTTTCAAAGATATGATATATATATATATTTATGGGTAATAATAATACATTCTATGCTTTAAGATTTATGTAGTTTAGATACAAAAAATCAACCTACATTTCATAATATATTAATTTCAACTTCATGTAATCATTAAAAAAGAGCCATGCTATGTATATAAATATTTTATCAGAGCGCTAAGTAGAAACATAATAATCAGTATATTATTATTAAATCA
The DNA here is from genome assembly GCF_000313485.1 of Hansenula ciferrii. Taxonomy (NCBI): domain Eukaryota; kingdom Fungi; phylum Ascomycota; class Saccharomycetes; order Phaffomycetales; family Wickerhamomycetaceae; genus Hansenula; species Hansenula ciferrii. Next base: position 1,467 of record NW_011887680.1, read on the forward strand.
GCTTATCTATTTTGCCTTTTTTTCAGCTTTTTTCTTCATTTTTTCCTCTCTACTAACTTTTGCTTCACCACCAGATTCAGTATCTAAAGTATAATCCCACCATCTAAAACTTGAAGCATAATTACCAATGAAATAATGATGATGTAAATCATGATGTTCAGCACCAGCCCAAAATGGGATGAATTTATTTAATGACCAAGGGAAGTCATAACCAGAATGTGAATCAACAGCTTGAAATAATCTAAGAGTAATCCAACAACATAAAGTAAATAAATGTAAATCACCAGTAAAATAAACCCAAGCAATTGGCATTCCAACAGTACCAACACCTAATGATAAGACTTCAACAGGATGAGCATATTCAGCTGTTAACCCAAATGGAGCAGCATAACGATGATGTTGTTTATGAATATATTTATAGAAAACTCCATAATGGAATAATCTATGAGCCCAATAATGCCACATATCTTCCAATACAAAGAAGATTGTAATTTGTCTCAACATTGTAAGATAATGAGGAAATGGAACTTGAATTGAAATACCTAATTTTTCACACATTGGATGGAAAGTCCAAATTGGTATAGCTTCAACTAAGAAATGTTGTAATAAGACAGATTTAAAACATTCCCATTGTTCTTTATCAGATGGGATTTTGGTTGGTTGAATTTTCCATTTTCTAAAAAATGGAATCTTATCAATAATAAACCATGGTAAACAACGACCAAAATACATAACTTCATGTAATACAAAAAATAATAAACCAGTTGCTAAAATATCATTTTGCATATAATGATACCAAGATGCCCAATATTGTTCTATTATGTTTAATTGTGGTTGTGTTTGAGTGATTAATTCCACTGCATCTTTAAAAGTGGAAGATACTGGTAATACCGTTGTAGTATTCTGGAATACTTGTGACATTATGCTGTTGTATATGAAAGATGTTGATTTCTGATGTATTTTATTGATTGTTCCATTATGAGGGAAGATCAATTGTATTTATATGACAACATTCTCCTATCTCAATGATCCCATTCGTTTAATGCAAGTTAAGGGAAAATACCTTGAAATTGAACCATGTTATTTTGTGACAATTTTATCTGATGTTATTTGCATGTATAACCAAACGACAATGGATTTAATGAGAGGTATACGATAAACGAAATGGACCTAGAAAGATAAATCTCATAGTGGCACTGAAGTCCACGAGCCTAGCTTTACTAAGCACAAGCGTAATACTAGCATGCTACCCATTCCCTTTACAGCCTTTTCAAACTAAACCAGCCTAGTTGTTGTTCAAATTCTGATCTCATGTTGTTCCTTCCCGTAAAAATGGCCTGACTTTGTTGAAAAAAACTGACGTGCATTTTGATGTTTTAAAGGTAAACGAATGACTGTCGTTTAATAAAACCGTCAAATAGAGTGTCGTATAGCAAGTAGAATAAAGTGTTATCAAATGACATCAGAATACAAGTACATTATCATCGTTTAAACTATTAATGTAAGAATAAAGTACTTTAATGATGATTATTACCCACGGATATTGTCGCCTGTGTATCACATGACGCGTCACATGACAGTTTTTTTCATTTTTATTGTGGAGTTGTGGCTCCTTATTTCCATTGAAATCAAATCTTTTATACTTGACATCCTTTTTTAAACAACTGTTAACTTAAAGTCAATTGAATAATATAAACACATAGATTTTAATAATGTCATACGGAACTAAAGCTTTACAAAGAATTGCAGGTAAAACAGTCTTCATTACAGGTGCTTCATCAGGTATTGGTAAAGCAACAGCATTAGAATATGCAGAAGCATCTCAAGGTAATTTAAAATTAATTTTAGTTGCAAGAAGAATTGAAAAATTAGAAAGTTTAAAAAATGAATTAAATACCAAGTATCCAACTTTGAAAACATTTATTGGTAAATTAGATGTTAGTATTAAAGGTTCAATTAAACCATTTTTATCAGAATTACCAACTGAATTCCAAGATATTGATATTTTGGTTAATAATGCAGGTAAAGCTTTAGGTAATGCAAAAGTTGGTTTAATTGATGAAAAAGATATTAATGAAACTTTTGATACAAATGTCCTTGGGTTAATTTCAATAACTCAAGCAGTTTTACCAATTTTCCAAAAAAAAAATTCAGGTGATATTGTTAATATTGGTTCAATTGCAGGTAGAGATGCTTATCCAGGTGGTTCAATTTATTGTGCATCAAAATTTGCCGTAAGAGCATTTACAGAATCTTTAAGAAAAGAATTAATTAATACCAAAATTAGAGTTATTGAAATTCAACCAGGTGCAGTTAATACAGAATTTTCCACAGTTCGTAATTATGGTGATCAATCAAAAGCAGATGCAGTTTATAAAGGTCGTGAACCATTATATGGAGAAGATATTGCAGAATTGATTGTATTTGCAACTACAAGAAATCCAAATACAGTTATTGCAGAATTATTAGTTTTCCCAAGTGATCAAGCAAGTGCATCTCATGTTTATAAAAGGGAATAGAATCTTTCAATTGAGTATAAAATAATACATGAACCACTAAACTTTACCGATATGATAACTAATGTAGTAACTTGAGTCATTAATAAAGATTTAATATACCATAGTGTAATAGTCTATACATATTTATCATAGATTTATAGGTATTCCAGCCAATAATATTGAAGCTTGTGACAGTTCCGTAGAGTATATGTTGCACTAAACATACGCGCACTCCTATAAAACAATTGCACCTTTGTGAACCGAAAGCAAACAAAGGATTCCTACAATCGTACTACTACTGATCAATTACATACCAGTGTATTAGATATGTTACAATTGAGTTACTTCCACGGGTATTTGTTCATGATATTCTGCTGTTTTTTCATTGAATATCCGTGTTTCTCGTTATGAATTGACTTCCATGGATCTGGTCTAAACTACCATGAAATTATACTTTTCAGTTACCCCATAAATTGATTAACAATGACACAATATTTGAGAAAACCAGGTGAAAAATGGGATAACATTAATATCGCGTACCGAGAATTGATCCCATATTATAAAATTATTAGTACACTGATCAATTTAAGGATATTTTAATCCGTGGAGATGTTTGCTTTGTAATTTTAGTGGTTGTTAAATAAAGTTTAATTCAAGGGGTAATAAAAAATCAGATCTATATAAACCCATTGGAATTCCTGAATGTAAACCTTTTCATCTATAGCTATAATACATCCATATCAATTCAATTGATTATAGTCATACTACAACATGTCAAAGAAAATTCTTTCAGTTTTATTTAAAGGTGGTGAATATAACACACCAAAATTATTAGGATCAGCAGAAAATGCCCTTGGTCTCAAGAAATTCTTTGAAGAAAATGGTCGTTCATTAGTTTCAACAAGTGATAAAGGTTCCACCATAGATGAACATATTAAAGATGCAGAAATTGTTATTTCAACACCTTTTAATCCAGTTTATATTGATCAAAAAAGAATTGAATCTGCTAAGAATTTAAAATTATTAGTTACTGCAGGTGTTGGTTCTGATCATATTGATTTAGATTATATTCAAAAATCTGGTAGAAAAATTAGTGTTTTGGAAGTTACAGGTTCAAATACAACATCAGTTGCAGAACACGCGGTATTAACAATCTTATCATTGATTAAAAATTTTATCCCGGCTCATGAATCAATTAAAGGTGATAATTGGGATATTGCAAGAATTTCAAGAGATGCTTATGATTTAGAAGGTAAAACTATAGCAACAATTGGTGCAGGTAGAATTGGTTATAAAATCTTGGAAAGATTAGTTCCATTTAAACCAAAAGAATTATTATATTATGATTATCAACCATTAAGTGAAGAATTAAGATCAAAAGTTAATGCAACAAGAATTGATTCAATTGAAGAATTAGTCTCCAAAGCTGATATTGTTACTGTTAATGCTCCATTACATAGTGGTACAAAAGGATTAATTAACAAGGAATTATTATCAAAATTTAAAGATGGTGCTTATTTAGTTAATACTGCAAGAGGTGCAATTGCAGTTCCAGAAGATGTTGCAGCTGCTTTGAAAAGTGGGAAATTAAGTGGATATGGTGGTGATGTTTGGTATCCACAACCACCACCAGCAAATCATCCATGGAGAACAATGAGTAATGTTTATGGTGATGGTAATGCAATGACACCACATATTTCAGGATCTAATTTAGATGCACAAGCTCGTTATTCATTAGGTGTTAAGAATATTTTAACTAGTTATTTCACTGGGAAATTAGACTATAGACCTCAAGATATTATTTTATTAGATGGTCAATATGTTACTAAAGCTTATGGTGCTGATAAAGTTAAAAAGTAGGTGGATAGTACATGTTTTTATAGCTTATAATTTCAATAAGATATACCCTGGTGGTGTATATTCTAGCTGTTAGTATAATACTTAAATAGCTTTACTCAAATATGATTTATGTCAGTATTCAAATTTGTAAACTTGTATAATTAATAGTGTATAGATACTACTGATTATTTCATCATTACATAATCGATCCCTTAACTACTATAAACTATTGAATTATATAAACTACTAATACTTTTGTTTATATCGAATAAGAGCAGCTATATATTATATCACCATTACTATTAATAGTCATTAATTTGTTTGTTTATTTACTTTACCATTGCTGTTTATATGACACATTCCAAATCGGATATACTTGAGATTAACTTTATACAATAGGCTATAAAGTACGGCGTGTATAAGGCTTATAAACATCATGGTAATTTAGACTGAGAAGATAAACCATTTAGATCAAAAACCATGCAAGTGAATGTCCAGTATCGGGATAACTCTTGTGTTCTTGGATTGTGGATTACTACACCGAAGTACGGAGCATTAAGTATTCGTTAAAATTTGCAATAAGTCAAAGTAGCACTAACGGAAGAGATGAGTCAATGAGTCAAGTCAACGGTGGAGGTCGGGAAGAGAAATACAATCAACTAGTATATCATATGGTATAATATATTATTTATTATATCTATATATTATCTAGTATATCTATTATATCGTAGGTTATTGATCTAAACAGTCTTTTCTTTTAATTCCCATTCATTTCATTAACTTTTCTTTACTGGTTAATTTGTTTCTTTTAAAGCTTTTCATGACTTTTCCAATCCCGGAGAATCCCTCGTTTCTTTTGAAGATGAAAAACAATAACTTTATCCGAAAATCACCGTATAATAAATAACATGATAATTATTTATATTTTGAGATTCCTTGAAATTATATACTTTTATATCTTGTATATAGTATCAATAGTATTCAATAGACCATATACCATAGACACTTTCACAATGTACTCTACACTACCCCATGAATTACAACTAAACATTCTTTCACAATCATCAGATCTACAACAAGTCTCCCATATTGATCAACATCATTATAATTTGACACAATATATCATACAATCAAAATTACAACATTATTTAACTAAAACTCCATTATTACTATCATTATTCAGTCCAAATAATAAAGAATCAAATATCAAGAATTTTTATAATATTTCATATGATGTACATTCAAATTATACAAGTTTTCAAATAAATAATTTAAATCATAAAGAAAATTTATTCCATAAGGATATCAATACAAAACCATCAGTTTCATTAAACCAAAAAAATCATTTAGATCTTGTCCTAAACGAGGATCAAACAACAACAAAGCTTTCATTAAACCTAATCATTGGTTCTCAATCATTTGATACTGGATTTAAATTAAATAAATTTAAACCACATGCATCACAAGTTAAAGATGGGTTGAAGTTGAGTTATAGTTTACAAGAAGGTGAATTAGAACCTGCTAAAGGTGGATATGATTATGAATTGAATTATAATTATTCTTTGAATTTTCAAGAGATTAAAATTGATAATTTTGAATTGTTGAGAGTTTTAGAGAATGATGGTGGAATGATTTTGAGATATTAAGCAATTCTGAGCGGTTACGCGAAGAATTGGAATATATTATTAATATTACTTCAGAGTTAAAAGGATGCTTGAAATGAAAGGAAGCTTGAAGGGAAAAGTTATTAGGTTGAAAGGAATATCAAGGACAAGATTAAAAGAAGATCAACATTAGATATTCAACGCATTTTGAATTTTTTGCATATAAAAAGTACATAGAGTATATACATAATACTTAATTAATGAATTAATGAACATATAAACAAAAACAGACCAATTATATTGTAATAATTTAAGCTTAACTCAACACATTTTGTAACTGATTCAATCCATCATTCAATACATCTTGAAAATGATTCAATCCATAAGCTAAATCATCTTTTTGTTTTTCTTTCTTTATTAAATTCAATGGGCCTTTCTTAATCATATTTGTTAAAATCTCATAAATAATTTGTGAACCTGCCGTGGCAGTAATTTCTGCATGATCATAACTTGGACTAACTTCAACTAAATCTGCTCCAACAATATTAAAATCTTCTAAAGATCTAATTAAATAAATTAATTCTCTTGTTAATAATCCACCAGGTTCAATTGTCCCCGTTGCAGGTGCTACTGAAGGATCTAAGACATCAATATCAACACTTATATACACAGGTTCATCATGGGGTAATCTTGATTTAATCTTTTGTGCTATGCGTTGAAGACCAGCTGGCTCCATGATTTCATCAGAATGAATTCTTAACCAACCTTGAGAATCATCTTCATTATAATCTTCCCATCCTGTTAATCTTGATCTTAAACCAACATGAACATTTTTATCATTAATTAAACCTTCTTCATTTGCCATCCAAAGCATTGAACCATGTGTAAATTCTTGAGATTTCCAATATGATGAATATTTTTTAGGTGACCACGTATCTAAATGAGAATCAAAATGAATAACATTTATTTTCCCATATTTTTGATATAAATTTCTTAAAGAAGATAACAAGATTGAATGATCACCACCAAGCATAATCAATCTTGGTATTTGATCCCCCTCTGAACTTTCAGTCTCTCTTTTCAATAATTCTTTATAACCTTCATCCATTTGTCTCAAGGCAACTTCATTATCCATTGGAGTTATAGGAACATCACCACAATCCAATACTTTAGCCCATGATTCATATGGATTTAAACCAGCTCTAAAATTAAAACCCTGGGATTTTGATTGTCTTGATGATGCTATTCTTAAAGCTCTTGGACCAAAACGGGCACCTGGTCTATATGTGACTGCTGTATCAAAGGGCATACCAATTATACCGATATCAAATGATTCATTGGGGGTTATTAGACATTTTTTGTATGGTAGTTTGGCGAATGATAATGGACCTGTAAATGTCCAATCTGAACCCCATAGTTCTTCTAATGAAGGTTGAGATTCAAGTTGTTGTTGTTGATCATGTTGTTGATGACATAGTACTGAATTTAGATGGAATAGTATTAATAAGTAATTTAGTTTCATGATTGTTGATGTTTGACGTTTTGGTTTGTTTTGAAGGTGGATTTGTTGAGGATTGATGATGTTTTATATATAGTCTCTTATCTTTTATTGTTATCGGAGTTATTCAACTATTCAACATCGGCGTAGTTATATTGATGATCTTTTGAATCTTTTGAGGCTTTACATCATTTAATGGAAAGTAATGGCTTATGTTGATGTACATATTGACAATTCGCTAGCGGGTTTTTGATCAATTGGGTATCGCTTAGTATTATATAATACCCTACAAGAACTTGAAATAAATACTATCCATATTAAAACAACTCTAAATAACTCCATAAAACAATTGAATAATAAAACACAACTTATGAAAAAACACCATTTGAATTTTTTAAAACATCAATTAAAAATTTATCAATTTCACTCCATCTTCTTGTAGTCGTTAACACTAAACATAAGAAATAAAAAGTAAATGTAAAAATCATATAACTTGAAACTAATATTGAGTAACTTGTATAAACCATTATAGTTAAAACCTTGGTCCAATTGTTTAAATTTGCTAAGCCAAATTCATACATAATTATATTACAAAATTTATAAATTAATCCATCAGTTGTGGTTCCCTGTGTGTTATTATAAAATTCAAAAATATCAAATAAAATATCTTGACTAAATGTAACTGCACTTAATAATTTTTTCAATATTCTTGCCAAAAGGATAGGAAATAATCCAAATCCAATTATATCAATTAAATTTTTAATAAATTGAAATGATTGATTTGTTCTATTTAATCTTGTTGATGATTCTCTCAAGATTTCTTCACGAGTTGTTTGATCTGTATTATTAAGGAAATTTTGAATGAAATTTGATACTTGTTCATCTTCAACTTGTGACATGTCAGGTCTTTGTGTTGTATTAGGTCTTTGTGGTTCAAATAGAGGCATTATGATATGAGTTATTGATTATTGATGGTGAAGATGATGGTGAAGAATGTTGTTGAATTTGAAATCTTGTAAAGTCCTTGTTTAAACAAAAGACAAAAGATTTCGCGGGTAGTTAAACAAAACATCAACAGATCATCAAACAAATCATCAACGACATTGAAGGGTATTCATCACAGGTCTAAGTGTTCTTTCAAATATGTTACAATTTATTCTATTCCTCTGCTTTAGTCTATTAGTCCATGCAAACACAGAAGCATTCTATTTCCAAATACCCAAGAACTCATCATCATTAGATACTTATCCATTAATAACAATTGATCAAATAAATGAGATCACCATTGAAGTCCCATCCCCTAATTCACAAGAACATGTTGTTCAATGGTATCAAATAGCTGATGTTCCTGGTATATACAATGCTAGGATCTCATGGAGTGCATTGGTATGTATCTGTTTAATTATAACTATGATTTATACTAACATATACAACAGGATCCAATTGATTTAATTCATTTTGATTATAAAGATCAGGATGATAATGAAAATAAAGGTAATTTCTTTTATTTGGAATTGAAATATGATTGTTATACCAAAGATCAAGAATTCATGTCAAATAATCATAATGTTGATTTTAAAATATGTGAGTATAATCAACAATAGTGTGTACGTCTTTTGAGGCAGATTACTAACACAAGATTAAAGATATAAGTTCTACATGGGTTTACATACCTAAGGATTTGATACCAAATGTTGGATTGATTATATCGTTATTGATTATTGGGGTTTCTATTCATGGATATGTTTATAAATTGCTTCAATCTATATAAGATTAATACCCATTATAAAACACCCAAATACAACCAAACAACTCAACATCAGAACATTCAGAACTAGACATTCAAGAACCAACAAAGAGTAAATACTAAAACAATATTAAATATTAAAATAACACGCTTAAGCAATTGTTCAATATTCTGATCTAATATAAAATCAAAAGGAAGTAGATTCTCTTTTTGGAACAGTTTCCGTATATGAAAAAAAAATTTAAAATTCCCGAGGAAATAACAAATTCAAAGCTATTAAAACATTGGAATATTAGTGGGATACTAGTACTATTATACACCCAATATACAGGAAACACATACTGAATCAAAGACTTAAAACCGTAGTCAATAGTTACATCCTTGAACTAAATCTAGTACTATTCATTGTAGCTCTTCGTATTTTATTATGGGTGTTAATCTATTTAATCAGTATACGCGAAAACGGACCATATACCAAAAGAAACCAAAATCCGTTATAAGCTTTTGGGTATTAAAGTATTGGCATTTATACATCTTTCAAGTTTTCAACCGTATAAAAATTGATTGATTCCACTTATCTTTTCAATCAGTGATTTTGATCTTTAAGGAAGTAAAAGTATACTCATAATGACTCAATTTGGTACAAGAATCTTATTTATTGGTGGTTCATATGGTGGGTTAGCATCAATAAAAAAATTTATTTCACTATATATTGAAAATAATGCAACAAAACCAATTGAATTAATTTTATTAGATCCAAGAGCTGGGTTTATTAATATTTTGGGGATACCATTAGCTATTATTGATCCAAAATTTGCAGCTGAATCTTATTTAAACGTGGAAAATAATAATATAAAATTTAATCATGTTGAAACTCTTGATCCAATCTTGAAAAATAGAATCTTAAAAGCTAAAACAAATATTAAATCACCAGATACTTTAAAAATTTCATATATTCAAGGTTCATGTGTTTCATTCATTAATAAAAATTCAATAAATTATCAATTAACCGGTTCTGAAGATTTTAAACAATTATCATTTGATTATACCGTTTTCTCAACAGGTAGAAAAAGAGCATGGCCTTTTGATCCTCAAGGTTTTACTCAAGAACAATTTGTTAAAGAAATGGGTACATCAACTGCTAAAATTGAAAAAGCTAAAACTATAAGTATCATCGGTGCAGGTGCCCTTGGTATAGAAATTGCAGGTGAAATTAAAGCAGAAATGCCTGAAAAAAATGTTATTTTAATTCATCCACATCCTGATATCCCACCTGAAGTTTATGCTGCTAAAAATTTTAAAGTTAGTGTGGAAAAACATATTAGAGATTTAAATATTGATTTGAAGTTAAATACAAGAATTGCAAAAGAAGAAGAAAATGGTGATTTAATTACTACTACAGGTGATGTCATAAAATCAGAATTAAATTTTTGGTGTAATTTCCATTCAAATAATATTCAACCTTTTTTACCTGTTTTCCAAGATAAAGTTGAATTACCAAAAGGTGAAATAAAAGTTGAAGAAACTTTATTAGTGAAAGGCCTCAAGAATATATTTGCCATTGGTGATGTTGTTAATTTACCAATTATTAAAACTGCAGGTGGTGCATATCACCAGGGTGAACGTGTTGCAAATTCTTTATTCAATATTCTAATAAGAAATGAAGAAACTTATCATAAAGTTGATTTGAAAATTTATCCAGCTGGTATGACTGTTGTTATTGGGAGACATAAATCTGTTTCTCAATATAATAATATTGGAGATGGTGAAATTAAAGTTAATGATGAAGATGTTTTAGGATATTATCATGATTATTGTACTACTTCTACTAAGAATACTATGAATATTAATGGTGAATATGAAGAGGAAGAGTAAACTAGTATATACAACTTATAAATTGATGATTTTGATATAAATTTTTTTAATGTAAAGTGTAATTTCATACGACCAACTACATAATACTCATTAATCAAAGCAGATAAGCAATGTATATTAAATATCAAAAATGATGAAACTTATACTTCATTTGTGTTAGATATTGTAATCAATCAACAACAAAATAAATATAGTTTCACAGGAATAATCGATCCTTTAATAATAAACCAGATTTTTGACCATTCATCAGATAATTGGTCACTGAATCATGAGATCATTAAAAAATGATAAGCCAATAGACACACCAATCAGTGGAACAGAACACTAGTTTAAATAGAATCAGAAAGGTAGCTCAACGTTTTACAACTCGATATATGAGCACAAACAACAGAACGATAGAAGGTGAGAACCAAATATAATGGAAAATGCACGAGCACTTTATAAACCCTAAAGAGTTAAAGAGTTCAAGAGTTCAAGAGTTGAGGATTAAATTAAATAAATTTTTGCCTTTATAGATTCGCGGGTATACCATCAGAAAAAAAATTATTAACAGTAAACAAAAATTAAAACAAGATCAAAACCACCACCAAGCTCTACAAAGGAACCAGATCATGTCTGCTGGTGCTGCTGCTATGGCTGGTAAAGCTGCCTCCCAGGTATCACAAGCTGCTGCCACCGTCCTTCCCTCAACAGCTCGTTTACGGTTCCCTCTAAAGAAACAATATTACATACCATTAATTAGAGCTAGACCAAAGGGTAAAAATCATATAAGGAGAACTCCATTGTTAACTACAAGAGTTAAATCTCCATCATACCCCAAGAGATATGCTAAATCTGTTACACAATCATTTGGGAAAATTGATGAAGAGTTAAGAAGAAGGAAAAATATTCATTTGGATAAAGCTCGTGAAATTAGTTCCAAGATGTATGCCAATGAAATGAAACAAAAAGGTTTAATCAATACACGCGAGGAAAAGGAAAGACAAAGATCTGATTTATTAAATACTTTTAAATTTGGTACAAAATCTTATCAACGTTATAAAAAACATCATGGATCTGTGCAATCAATTGAAGATTCAAATTTAGTTAGAATTAAAAATTTCCAATTTTTCCTTGGGGAAGCTGAAAGGGAAGTTAAATCACCCAATAAAGATGAAATAACAAATGAATATTTGGAAAATTCAAATGATACTCAAAGTGAAGAAGAATTTATGCATATAATGGAAAAAATCGTTTATAAAAACATGGGTATATATCCTCAAAATATTCGTTTCAAAGCACTAAATGCAGTTTTAGAAATTTTAGCAGATTTAGAACAAAATGATCAATTATTAAGAGTTTCATCTGAGGAATTAAATAAATTATTTGAAATAATATTACCAATTACTGAAGATCCTCAATTAAGAATGAAGGCATTATATATTTCTGGGAATTTATTATATCGTTTAACGAAATTTGAAAATATGAGATTAGATAGAGTTGCATCTTATATTATTGCATGTATTATGAATCAACAAATTCAAGAAGCTTTAAATTTATTAAACCAATTTGATAATGATTTAAAAATTTGGTATAAATTAAAAATTTTACTTTGGATTAGTGCAGGTAATATGTATGAAGCTGAAAATTTAATTCAAGAATTGAAGAAAAAATTTAAAGTAAAATTTATTCATAATGATATTTATATCTCTCTAATTCAAAGATATTTACAAAGTGAAAATTTTGAAAGATTAGAACATTGGAGATTAGAATTTGAAAATTTAATTAAAGAAAAAGGTTTTAATCAAGATAAAAAATCTTCAAAATTAATGGGGAAATATGTTGAAGCTTCAGAACAAGAAAAATTAGAATATTTGGGACAATTTGGTCAAGTTACTTCTGGTCAATATTTACTAATTTTACAATTATATTTATCCAATAAGCAATTAAATGATATAGTCCCTGAGATGATTGAATTTTATTTAAAACAACCATTTACAAGTGTTAAAGATTTACAAGAATTATTAATTTCATTTAAATGGGAATTATCATCCAAAATTAGACCAACTTTAGAAAATTTATCTAAAAAATCTGCAGAAAAGCAATTATTAAAATATGTTGATGATTATCAATCTAAAAACCCTGAAATTGTTAAACAAGAACAATTTTTACAATCTTTTTTGCAAGAATTAGCATTTACAGGTGGATTTGTTTCTATTACATACATAATTGAAAATTTGATCAAGAATAAACAAACTCCAACAGAGGAACATTATATTGCTTTAATTATGGCATTAATGAAAAGAAAAGAAACAGAACGTGCATATAGAGTATTAACAGCATTAGAAGACTCACATTCAAACATTTTAAATGAAATAGAAAATAAGGGAGAAATTGAACCTTTTAAAATTGAAGAAAGATTAATCCCACCAGTTACACCAAAGATTTATTCATTATATTTAAAATATTTTTCAACACGTAAAAATCCTGAAGAATTTAATAAAATTTTGGAAAGAATTGATAAATCTGGATTTGAAAATCATCCAGTTATTTTAAGTACTATATTAAAATCATTATACATGAATAATGAATTAGGTGAAGCTTTATTAATCATTGATGAAATTTTATTAAATAATATCCATTATACAATGGTTAATAAAACTGATTATTCATTTTTAGGAATTTATCAACAAATTTGGAGAATTATTAGAAAAATTTTAATTGAAAATAAACGTGGTAATTCATCAAATATACCAGATTTAAGATTTTTATTTATGAAGATGATTAATGATAATACAGTACCAACATCAAAATTATATAATGATATTATTGATTGTTTTATAAGAAATAATGATTTTTATGGAACTATTTGTGTTATACAATATATGGGTAAAGTTCATAGAATTTCACCACATAAAAGTACAAGATCAAAAATCAAGAAAATATGTAATAAATTAAAATATGATTCAAATATTTTTAAAATTTATCCAACTTTACATCATCAATCAAGATATTCAATTATTAGTAATAATGATAAATATTATAATGCATTTATTGAAATGAAAAAATCCCAACCAAATTTAAATTCAAGTGAATCATCAATGGATCCATTCACACCAAAAGATCCAATTCAAGAATCTCAAGATACAAGATTACAAGAACAAGGTGAAGATACAATAGATCGTGCATGGAAATATCTTGTAACACAAATGATGAGAGTCCTTACGGTACATAAAGATTTTAATAGAGAAACATTAGTACAAACACATGAAGATTTTAATTTAAATTATGAATGTGATAAAGTTGTTAAAGAATTTGAAGAATGGTTAAAAATTCCAAGATTAAGTAGATGGGAAATTTTCATTGAGAATACTAAAACTTTGAAAGAAATGGATCCTTTACCTGATATTGATACAGAGAAGAAACAATAGACCAATCAAAAGAGTATAATATAGACTAGAACTTGTATATAAATTAATGAATTTAATGAATTTTTTTGATATTTAATTGTATAATATTGGAGTGTTATATAGCCTTTATATGTTCGCGAAAACATCTGGGTTACCCTCCTAGTTTTGATCATGATCATTTGCCATTGTAATAAATTAAGTATGACTTTAATTCAATTGACATCAATTCAATTAAAACATCAATTAAATATCAATTAAAGTATCAATTGAAACAATCAACAATCATGTCCAACATTGACGAATCAAAATTATCACCACAAGAATTAAAATTATATAAATTATATGGTAAATTACCAACAAAAAATGAAGTTTTAACAAATAAATTACAAGAACGTAAATATTTTGATTCTGGTGATTATGCTTTAAATCAAGCTGGTGTTAAAGATATAAATACAAAATTATCAAATAAACATTTAAATCCTCAAGAAATTTTAAGAATTAATAGAAATTCTGTTAGTGGTACAAGTCCTGGTAAATCATCATTAGAAAATGAAGCAAAATTAGATGAGAAATGAAGGAAGGACCTAGGTGGTTTAGTTTAGCTGGTGGTTTAAGTGGATGAATAGCTAGGGGGTTCAATTGGTTTCTTTGCATGTTTTATTATCGTTATATTCTTTTTTTTTTACTTTTTTAACAATTTTTAACAACTTTTTTTTACAATGTTATATGTTATATAAGGGGATGGGTGCTTTACATATTTTAAATATTATGTCATTATATCATATATTGATCATTAAATTTATATTTATATAAATCACTGTAGTATACAATTGAATCTCCTTTATCGATTTCTATTGAAATAAATATCTTCCAATTTTACCAAATATAATTAAACCAAAAAAGAAAAAATTTCCTAACCATAACATTATTGCACTAAATTCATAATCTTGATTCCAATTTTTTGGTAAACCTTCCAATACAACAACAGAAAAACTTGCAATTGAAGCAATTGTAACACTTGTTAAAAATCCTGATAAAGTACCATCTAATAATAACCATAAACATGGACTTAATAATGACCATGCAATTGAAGCTTGAATTGATGAATTCCATTCAATTTTTCTCACTGCAAATGAAACACCTAAGAATGCAACTGAAGCTCTAATAATTGAATTTGAATCAATTTTTGTTTGAATTTTCCCAGATTTTAAATTAAAGATATAATCAATTAAAGGTTGAATTAAACCAAATATGATTCCCTCAATTGAATAAATAACCCATTTTGGAACTGAATCATGGAAAACAAGGGCATTACCTATTTTAATACCAATTTCTAAAGGTTTTGAAGCTAATTCTGGAACAAGGATATGATTATCATGAATATGTTGACCTAATTGATTATATAAAATTCCTGAAATACTTAAAATAAATAATGAAATGATGATTTTGGTAAAAGATAAATGATTTGGCTTGTTATGTGAAATTTCATTTTGTAATTTGCTTTGATTTTTAGCAATATTTGAATTTAATGAATCATAAATTTCATTATCATTATTATCTTGATCAATATCATTCTTGTTATAAATATCGTATAAAGGTGAGCTAACGTCTGATTCTTTGAGAACGTCTTGAGACATGGCTGGATCAATTCTTTATTATAATATGATTGTTAAATAGTTGTAATTGTTGATTGTTTGTTATTGTTGAGTAAAAAACAATTTGGATTATTTCCCATCGTTTAAATATTTAGAAATGAGTATCGGTATGGGACACAGACTCATAATAAGAACTCATATTTTACCTACAAATAATGAACATAGTATATGATAATAATTGTATAAATATATTCTATTGTATAGCTAATATCTAGATCTATAATCTAATTGTTTTTTGTTTTTTCTTCCACTTGTTTACCATAAATTAAAGATTGAATAGGTTTATGTAAATTATTTGAAATTTGATAAAATAAAAATCCAAAAACACCAACAATAACAAATATGATAACTCTTTCCTTGGTATCCACATTCAAGAAAGGATAAGGATATGAAGCAGGTGGTTTAATCAAACTTTCCAATAAAATCCAATAAGATGAAGTTAATCCAATAACTAACCCAAAGACAATCTTGGAATTAATATTAAAATTTTTAAATTTAATTAAATAATAATCAATTGATAAAAAAGTAATTGGGAAAAGATGAATACTCATATCAATATATAATGGTATGAAATTTTCAGGTTTAACACCTTTAGGTATAATTAAATAAATGAAAAAAATTCTTAAAATCCAATAAATTAAAGCAACTAAAGTTTCCAAGATGATTGTTATAGCATTTAAATAAATATTCAACCCTAATATCAAACTATTTGGATAAATAACAGTTATTATATTTGATAATATAGTTATTATGGTGAAGATTAATGATAAATTTGTTAAGAATTGGAAATGACCTGCAGATTCTAATTCTTTTGGTAAAGGTAATGAAAAAATTGCATTTAGTGCTAATGAAGTTATAGTTAAACCAATTAGATTAAAGAATAGATATGATTTATGATTAAGTCTATTTATTTTGGATAATGGATGTGTCATTATGATCTTGAATCTTGGTATTAATATGATATGATATTGACTGTGTATATCTTTGATTTGTTTAATAGTTTACAAATTTCAGATTGAACTAAATTTTAAAAAAAACGTTCTGGAAATCTAAAATTCTATACCGACTTTTTAACAGAATCGGAATCATCATTTAACCGAGGAATTAATAGCAATTGAAGTTAATTATTTAAACATTGGTAATTATGTTATTATTTAAATGTTCATGTTATTATTGAATTTATTTATTTGAATTATTTGGACTTTTTCCCAATTTAAACCAAGTTTATACGATGATTTTTGATTAACTTCATATAATATAATAGTAATACAATTATTGTTCATTAAATCATTAAACACATAATATTAATTGATAAATCTATTGATAAATCTATTGATAAATCTATTGAGTATGTTATAATCGTATCATTATATTATAATCCTTGTTATTTCTCATACCAACAATATCACAAATATCAACATTAACAATCCTATGAAAACCATTGGAGTTTTATTTAAATCAACATCATATTCAAATTGAATAGAATCAAATATATTTGTATTACCATCTTGATTACCCGTTATCAATGATTTAAAGAATGATATCAATGTCCTTATCTTTATGATTAAATTATCATTATTTATTATAAATTTCAATAATAGTATTAGACATAAGAATTGTAGTATATATTTATATTCTTTATAGAAATCTTTGATTTGATTTTGTTGTGATTGTTTTGATTGAAGTGTGGACATGATTGATTATCAATATAATGATTGTAGTTGTTGATTGTTGATTGTTGTTATACTTTCATGTTTTTGTATTGTATTTGCTTAGTAGTTGAAAATTCTCGAAAAGTCAACAATCATCAAAATCAACAACCCCATAAAAATTACAATCTCATACAATCATCAACAAACAACAATCAACAACAACATCAACAAACTACTACTAATCATGTCTGGTGGTCCTGTTCCAGTCTATAAAGTGAGTAAATCATCATTTACTCTTTGACTATCACTATACTAACAGATTATATCCAGAAATACACCCAAGGTTCAAGGGGTATATGGGAAAAAATTAGACAATTACTTGTAATTGTACCAAATCGTTCCACAGGTAATCCTGTTATACCATTATATAGATCACCACCACCAGGTCAATCTCCTAATGGTAAATATTATGAAGACCCTCATTCAATTCCAGCTGGTGATATCGTGGAAAATACTTATTTTAATAGAGATTCAAGAAGAAATTATCCCCAGTTAAGTTCATTTGATCAATTTAAAATTTCTGGTTTATTAAAAATTGGAAATTCTGTGGAACCAAGAGTTTCAATTGGTGAAAAAGGTTTAAAAGAATTAGCTTTAGTGCAAGATCCTTCAAATAGGGAAAATTATTTATCAAATTCTTTGAAAACTATTAATCAAGGGATTATTGATAAACAAGTCTTGGGTGATAATGGGGTTATTGTGGCTCCTAGTTTAGGTATTACTCAGAAAAGATCTGTTCATTTGGTTAATCAAGATGAACATGGGATGTATCCTGAAAATTATCCTGTTAGAATATTTAATTATCGTTGAATGATTTATTTATTACTATTTATTACTTATTTATTACTATTTATTACAATACACAATTGATATTTATTATTATATTATATTAGTGTATTTCTATATATTTGTATATATCATGATATTGAATTGCAGTATCTACTTGAAGTGAATCAGATTCTTCCTAGACCAAGCTGGCGCTTAGCAGCTTACCATCTGAAATGAAATATCAGTACATTTTAATCTCTTAATGTATATTTAAGAATTATTGTTCAAATCCTAGCGATCATGATCACCTAGTGATATAACTTATTCATAATTTAGTTTTAAAATCATATTGTAATATACCAAGCAATGAAGGAATTTAAAAGACTGAACATGATTCCATTAATTTAATATGACGGTAAAGATATCTAAAGGATTGGTTTAGCAATATCAGCTAGATATCTTTTTACTTTCAATCAATGTATCAGTAAGGTAAACTTCTAATTACAGATTATCATATTAATCAATGAGGAGATTATCAATTATATTTATACCGAGAGTTATTATATGCGAACTGATATCAATTTTGATTGTTAACATATGCGATCAACAATCAGTACAGATACATAAATATAAGAGGTGCATTATCTTTTGATATTCAGGCGTTTGAAATTAGGACTGTTTTACCAGAAAGAGTGGAATTCAATAACTTGTTCTTATCATATTCAACTAGTAAGTATCATGGTTATCACTAATTGAATGGTTTCTAATTGATTATAGTACTAACTTATAGTCATATGTGATAAAACATCGTTTATCATATAAGTTTTAATTCAACATTGAGAATTGTTATATGATCAGAACCATCAAAAGAATATTTCAACCGATCATGAAGAGAATCAAAAGATTGTTGAATTAAAGAAGTGAACCAAGATTATAAACAGTATATATGTGTAATCATCAGCACTGGGAATAAGGAGAGACACTGTGTAAGTGTGAGCACCGGTGATAATCATTTTAATACAATACGTCTTGTTTTATAAGGTGATTGAACATTGTCAATTAACAAATTATTGACAAGTTATTGAATTGAGTATAGAATGAATATGAAATTAGTGGCTAGGTGATTTGATAATTGATGGTTCATGGTGCTTTCATTAATCTAATTCACAAGAATAGCTGCTTAAGTTATGATATATCATTAAAATACATTGGTATTAGAGCTATTACAATCATTTCAAAATCAAAATTATTAAATTAAGACATATAAGCAAGAATTATAAACATGTTATTCAAACCATTTTTTCAAATTATAAAAAGATGAATTGTCAATTAAACATGGATCACAGCCCATCAAACACTTTCTGAACTATTATGATCTTGATGAACAGCTTGATGTTTTTCTCCATCATTATAATATCCATTCCCAACAGTACTTTGTTCATCACCAACAACACCTCTATGCTTAGAACTCAATTTATCAGGTCTATAAAATCTTAAATCAACACGTCCAGTTAAATATAATACATTAACTAAAGTTTCTAATAATCCAAGCATTATATACATAACAACAGGTTTAAAAATCCAAGATTGTGAAACTTTTTGATGTTCTAAAAAACATGAAACACATCTAAACATTGATGAAATAAATAAAATTAATGTTGTTAATGAAATAATTAAAATTGAATGATTATGTTTTAAATTTTCTCCCCGACATTGTTGAACTGAATTAATTCTTTTGATGTCGTTATCAGTTGTTGCTGTTGTTGAATTTAAACGACCTCTTGTTACACCAGGACCTGGAATATGAGTTGAAGCAATTATACGATGTGCACCAAATGCATTTGAATCACGTTGTTTAAAACTTGATTCAGCCTCCCTAGCAGAATTTTTTGGTACAAAATACCAAATTGAAAAAGATTCAATCCAATAAGGTTGATAAATCCAAACAGTTTGATCTTTTGAAGTTGATGGAATTAAAAAAGCAGCTAATACCAAAACAGCAGCTAATGAAACAAACAAAACACATAAAACAGAACCAGCTTGCATAACTTGTTTACACATCTTGAAACGATGTTCTGAAAGGAAATATAAATATGGAATACATTGTCCAATTATAGCCATAACAACAACTCCAGTAACAACAATATAAACTAAATACATATTAAACCAAAAAAATTTTGTTGAACCTAAATGAGGATGTCTCCATGTGAAAATTCTTTGTGCAAGGATTAAATTTAAACCAGCTAATAAAACAATTGGAATTATAAGGAAAACTTCACTAGCCATACCAGATTTCATTTTTAAAATATCTTTAGCCCAAACAATTCTCAGGGTATACCCCAAGAATCTCATAAATGAATAAAATGCAAATCCCAAACTTAACCAAAATTTATGACCTCTAGCCATATTCCTAGTGAATATATAAAGATGAGCCAAACAAAAAATTAAAAAAACAACAAGAAAAATTGCTGAAGGTGCAATATCTTTTGATGTTGGATAATCACCAAATATTGCCATTTGTTGACCTAAAGTATAATCAACAATCCAACTTGGTAATTTTTTACCAAGGAGTCCTTGGGCTCGCTTAACAAGGATTGTAACTCCTGTACCATCTGCTGCACCATTTGTTGAAGATTTAAAAGCTGCAATTAAACTTGAGGACATTTTGAAATGTTGTTTTATTGTACTGATATAAAGATTAGTGGATAATATCAAGATCAATATCAGGAAATATTGATTTATATATTTATTTATTATACAATTAAAGTTAAGCAAATTTCAACTGTCAATGATTAACTTTGTACTTAATTAGTACAATCATTATTACTTTTTAACGATCTTAATTGCTTAAAATGGTTTAAAGTTTTAATTTGAAGGGATTTTAAGGGTTTAAGGAATTACAGATTACCATCTAAATTGTATTAAACTTGGGGTAATTTATCACCATTTACATATGATTACTTATACAGCTATTAAACAAAAGTATAGTAAATTAAAGGTTTATTTTAATAACCGAATTACCCCAAATTAGTATAATCTTCTCGGATGAAATGATTATCGATGATTTTCATAAGGTTATATAAGTTTTGTACTTTAATCTAGTTGCAGATAAAGTGTATTGCAGTATTAAAGGGTATACGGTTATATTGAGTTTAAAGTATTTGTTTGACAGGATGTCCAGCGATTATTATATGATTATATGCTTTGAAATGAAGTAAATGACTTAGATTGGAACTAGAATTAAAGTGGTGCATGATACAGTATTTATATAGTTTATGAGATTAGATGATACTTGACAGATGATTTACTTATTGTTAACACACTATGATCAACTAACCTTACAATACACACTAAACACGGCGATTTACAAAGGGCTCTATTTCAATATAATAATACGAATCATTTCCCCAGTTTATTATAAATCACGGTACTCTGAATCACAATTTAACAGCCGTGCTTATAATCGTGTCTACTGCTCAGTGCTTACCCCATATGTCAAATGTCACACTTAGTAACCCACAAACAAAAGTTCATCAACACAATAAAACACACACTATAATCTAATACATATATATCCATCATCGCATAACGTTTCCTGTCTAATTCTAATATCAATAATATCATCAAGTCTTGTGTCATCTAAACTGTCTTGTCAAGTTGACTCTCACTGATAATAATTCTGATAAGCTGTGATCAGTGATCGCGGAGTCAGTCACCTTTGAAATTCGGGATTTGAAATACATTGCAACGCGTTAATCGTCAAACAATAAACTGATTATACGAGTATACAAAGATATGAAAAACATTCAGTTCATACTTTTATAAGGAAACATATGTTGTTACTATTATGAAATCCAACTCATAAAGTATCTCAATCATATCCTGCTTTCCTCTCATTGGTCAATCACAAGATCAGCCTAGTATTATCAAAACTTCCAAGACAAAAAATAAAATTAGAGGGGTCATTCAAAAATGAATTCTAGATTATCATCTTGGATTTCTTTGAAGCTAAAACAAAATAATATTCCATTGTAATTAATTGTTCCTGTTAACAAACGGCTATGACTTAATTAAGGCACTTTTATTTTAATCAGTTCAGATATCATAATAAGGTTTGGATAATCATATCCGAACAGGTTTATATCGTTTATATATAAGTTCAATTGGTACCAAATCTTAGATTATATCAAAACCTTCAATTGATACATAGAGCATACTTACAATATGTCAATACGAAATATAAATTCAAATAAAGATGAAAAATTCATCCATTCAAATTCAACAGAAGGTTTAGAACAAAATGAATCATCAACTGGTTATATCGATGATTTAGAATCTCAAACTGAAAAAGATATAGCTGATGAATTACAACAAGGTTTAAAAGCTCGTCATATTCAATTGATTGCACTTGGTGGTACTATTGGTACTGGTCTTTTTGTTGGTTCAGGTGCCGCATTAAGTTCTTGTGGTCCTGCTGGGTTATTAACTGCTTATTTAATTATGTCTATTGTTATATATTTTATTATGAATCAATTGGGTGAAATGGTTTGTTATTTACCTACAAAAGGTGGTGCAATTTCTGATATTGTTCAAAGATATGTTGATGAATCTTTGGGGTTTGCTACGGGTTGGATTTATTATTATACTTTTATTATATTAGTTTGTACTGAAGTTACAGCTGCTTCTATTGTTATTGATTATTGGACTGATAAAGTTCATATTGCAGTTTGGATTACAATTTTCTTACTTGTTATTATTGGATTAAATTTCCTTGCTGTGAAATATTATGGTGAAGCTGAATTTTGGTTTTCTTCATTGAAAATCATTTGTATATTGGGTCTTATTATCCTAGGTATTGTTATTTTTTTTGGTGGTGGACCAAATCAAACTTCAATTCGTGGTTTTCAATATTGGAATAATCCAGGTGCATTTGCTGAACATTTAAGTTCTGGTAACACTGGTAGATTCTTAGATGTTTGGACTGGTGTTATTAAATCAGGTTTTGCATTTATAACAGGTCCAGAATTAGTTGCAATTGCCGCTGCAGAAACTAAAAATCCAAGAAGAAATATCTCGAAAGCTGCAAGAAGATTTGTCTACAGATTAATGTTTTTCTATGTCATTGGTTCCTTGGTCATTGGTATTATGGTTCCATCAAATAATAAACAATTATTAAATGGGTCAAGTACTGCATCTGCTTCACCTTTTGTTATTGGGATTCAAAATGTTGGTATAAAAGGTTTAAATCATGTTATTAATGGTGCAATCTTAACATCGGCTTGGTCTTCAGGTAATTCATTTTTTTATGCTTCAACTCGTTCTTTATTATCATTAGCAAAAGCTGGTAAAGCTCCAAAAATTTTCCTTAAAATTAATAGATTTGGTGTCCCATGGGTTGCATGTTCTTTAAGTGCCGCAATTGGTTGTTTATCTTATTTAAATGTTTCAAGTGGTAGTGCTAAAGTTTTCACTTGGTTTACAAATATTTCCACAATTTCTGGGTTTATTGGTTGGATTATAATTGGGATTGCATATTTACGTTGGAGAAAAGCAGTTTTATATAATGATCTTTGGGATCGTGTACCTTTTAAAACTTATTTACAACCTTATGGTGCATATTTTTCAATCTCATTAATTTCTTTAATTTGTTTAACAAATGGTTATGCAACATTTTTTGATTTTAATGGACCAGATTTCATTGCTGCTTATATTACATTACCTGTTTTCTTTGGATTATATCTTGGTCATAAAATCTTTACAAAGAATTGGAAATTATGTTATCCAATTGATGAAGTTGATGTTATTAGTGGATTAGATCGTGCTGAAAAAGTTTCTGAAATTGCTCAAGCTAATGAAGATATTCCAACTACTTGGTATGGTAAATTTTGGTCATATTTAATGTGATCAATGCATATCAATATTATATATATTCAACAATCTGATTGATTTTATAGTTGAGCTGTCAATCAGATATGGTGCTCTGACAGTTAGTTGATCTACACTGTACTTGAAGTTCCATATTATAACCATATATTACAATATTCATGTTTCTCTTTTCGTTGTTTTTAGTTCACAAATGATTTAGCTGGAGTTAAGTTTTCTATACCCCATATTATAATATTTTAGAATATAAGATATAAACTGTATGATTTCGTAGTGAATCGCTATATACCCTAGCTGTAGTACAATGAATTGCTTACTCTCTTGAGCTCAAGTTACTTATACAACGGTATTTGAACAAATATTGATATATGTACGCTTATGCATGATAAGATAACTACATAGTAATAAACTTTAATACATGATTTGAATCAATCAGCTACCACTAGCGATGTGCTAATGTCATAACGTATGAGATGTGGTAAATATCAGCTATATATTGGTTGTAGTTCAAGTCATGGCCATGTATAGAAAGGTAACTCATGAATATCGTCTAGCTAATATATATTATACAAATTACTATATTAACGTATAACATGATTAGCTGCTCTGTATACATAGTCTATATGCCTACACGATATCCCATATATTAACCTAGCATGAGAACTAGTGTTATATTTGTATCATCTATAGTATCAGCTAATCATGAATATTGAATTTATATTGATCGTCCGATTGTTGATTAACAAGCTGTAGCTGATCAGGTTATAATTCCAATTTTCAAATAACCGTTGCTTTTTATCAATTAAGATCTACTGATATGGTTGTATGGTTGTATGGTTGTATAATATTTCCTTTAATATTTTCAATTATATGACACCAAAAGTTGAAACGATAGCAGATCCCCAGTTATGTATTGTACTATTGTACTCCGTATAAAGATAGTCATGAGATACGAAGGATCCAAGATTCTGTATTCGTTAGCATTAAATAATACGATCCACATGTCGGAGTTGTACTGCAATAGATCATGATAACGAAAAAGCGGGTTCTATTTTGTGTCATTTTATAGTACGATTCTTATATACTGAATATTTAAACGAAGTGGAAATCAAAAGTTGCAGTTCTATCAATTCCCGATGATAAGATACTGCACTAGATACACAAGGTCTAGATTTTCAGCTTTTGCTATATCCCATGAATTCTATAAAGTCAGAAACAGTCAAGTTGAAGTTTCACAACACTTAAACCTCTTGAACAACCATATATACTTACTTACCGGTCTATAGGGTCTACGCTTATTCTTTCACAATAGTAGTATATTTGCGCTCCGCGCGGTGCTATAAGTCAGACAGTGAACTTAATAATATTTGTACCTTGTTGGAGCTTTCAAATTTCAACGCCTTGGCTGATCTGAAACTTAACTTCTACACGGCATAATTATCACTTGGCATCTGCCAATCAGATGGAGGAATTCTGGAATATGTGCTTGATCAAACGGATTAATAAAGTGCTGACTTTTTCTACTGAGTCACCAGTACTGTTTATTTTATAGAGTATGTCATGAGTTAGACTCCACGCGTACTTCACTTGATCTTTGAGCTACAAACACTTCAGTTGCTACTAAGTAGAGCAAGAACAGATCATCACAAGAGTCTTTATTAAAATGTATAAAGGGCGTTTTATTATCTGACCATCCTGGTCTGTTGCGCGCGCAATCGGGCTCTTTTCAAGCTTTTGGCCAATTAAAATTCCGATTGATAACAGCGATTCTTTAACATGTCAGGCATACAAAGTAATTTATCGTAAAAAATTTGTTAACTGATTGGTTTCAAAAGAAATAAAATTTGCATAGGCTTATCATCTTCATTCTGATAAATGTTCATGACACAATATTATTTATCTTTTGACCCCAACGTATCTATAATTTTATATGTTAGTTGTTTGTGATGATTGAGATGATCTTTTTCATATCTTGAAGTTTATATATAACGTGGGAGATCCCATATTTATTATAAACAACTTTATTCTTTCATACAGTTTAATAATATACTATTATAGAATCACAGACATTTTCAATATGTCACACAGTATAAAAGATGAAAAGTTTAATGATAGCTTAAACATAGCAGAAGCAGGAACTGGTGATTCATCAGCTGGTTATATTGAAGATTTAGAATCACAAAATGAACATGATATTGCTGATGAATTACATCAAGGTTTAAAATCTCGTCATATTCAATTGATTGCCCTTGGTGGTTGTATTGGTACTGGTTTATTTGTTGGTTCTGGTTCTTCTTTAAGTTCTTGTGGTCCAGCAGGTCTTCTTACTGCTTATTTAATTATGTCTACTGTTATTTATTTTGTTATGAATCAATTAGGTGAAATGGTTTGTTATTTACCAAATAAAGGTGGTGCTATTTCTGATCTTGTTCAAAGATATGTTGATGAATCTTTAAGTTTTGCCACAGGTTGGATTTACTTCTATACTTTCTTTATTTTAATTTGTTCTGAAGTTACAGCTGCTGCTATTGTTATTGAATATTGGACAGAAAAAGTTCATATCGCAGTATGGATTACAATTTTCTTACTTGTTATCATTGGTTTAAATTTCCTTGCAGTTAAATACTATGGTGAAGCTGAATTTTGGTTCTCTTCAATGAAAGTTTTCTGTATTTTGGGTTTGTTAATCGTTGGTATCGTTATCTTCTTTGGTGGTGGTCCAAATCAAACTTCTGTTCGTGGTTTCCAATATTGGAATGATCCAGGTGCATTTGTTGAACATTTAAGTTCTGGTAATACTGGTAGATTCTTAGATGTTTGGACTGGTGTTATTAAATCTGCTTTTGCTTTCATTGTTGGTCCAGAATTAGTTGCAATTGCCGCTGCAGAAACACAAAATCCAAGAAGAAATATCGCTAAAGCTTCAAAAAGATTTATTTATAGATTAATGTTCTTTTATTGTGCATCTGCTTTAGTTATTGGTGTCATTGTTCAATCAAACAACAAAAGATTATTAAGCGGTTCAAGTACAGCTTCTGCTTCACCTTTCGTTATTGGTATTCAAGCTGTCGGTATTAAAGGTTTAAACCATGTTATTAATGGTGCTATCTTAACATCTGCTTGGTCTGCTGGTAACTCATTCTTCTACGCAGCTACACGTTCATTATTATCATTAGCTAAAGCTGGTAAGGCACCAAAAATTTTCTTAAAAGTTAATAAACAAGGTGTCCCATGGGTTGCTTGTGCTTTCACTGCTATCATCTGTTGTTTATCATATTTGAACGTTTCAAGTGGTAGTGCTCAAGTCTTTACTTGGTTTACAAATATCTCCACCATTTCAGGTCTTATTGGTTGGGTCATCATTGGTATTACATACTTACGTTGGAAAGCAGCTGTTAAATTCAATGGTCTTTGGGATCGTGTACCATTCAAAACCATTCTTCAACCATATGGTACCTATTATTCTATTGGATTCATTTCTTTAATTTGTTTAACAAATGGTTATGCTACATTTTTTGATTTTGTTGCTGCAGATTTCATTGCTGCTTATATCACATTACCAGTTTTCTTTGGTTTATTTGTTGGTCATAAAGTCTTTACAAGAAATTGGAAATTATGTTATCCAGTTGCTGAAGTTGACGTTCTTAGTGGTTTAGAACGTACTGAAAAAATGACAGAAATAGCAAAAGCTAATGAAGATAATCCAACAACTTGGTATGGTAAAGCCTGGTCATGGTTATTATGATCTTGAATTATATTTTAAGTTTGGTAGTTGAACTACCTGTCTAATGAATAATATTACTAGTATTTGGGATCATCAGTTGATCTATTGGTCTCTTATACAACATATAATATGTATATAAATTGTTTTGTTTCTGTTTTTATATGAGGTTTTGGTTTATACGTACTAGATTGATAATACTATAAATAATAATTATAATTATATTCCTGAAAGCACGTGTAGTTTTTAAAATCACCTCACAATATTGTTGAAAGACACTAGCTTATCCTCCTAATTATTAATTATATATCGAAAAGATCGCTTTCAAAATTCAGAGTGATCTTGATCCAGTTGTTCGAACTCAAGTCATTTTCGACTAGCTTGTTAGAATTTGTAATATTATTATGAACGTCTAATGGATCACACCAGATTCTCTCGACCTACAGCTCGACACTAGCTAAAATACATTAAATATCAGAGGCAATAGCAGATCAAACGTCTTATATACACACTAGTATGACTTTGAACAACTTCATTACAAAGAGACACTATACAGCTACCCACCAAAGCTACAAATTACCTTATATATATATATATATTGGAGTTTGGGTACTATAATTGTTTAAGATTTCGTAAATGTATCCTTATGCATGACCAGATCTTAGACCAAAAAACCATGATCCAGAATGCAAGTACTAACTAGTAACTAGTAACTACTAACCTGAGTACTTACACTCAGTTCTAACCATGGGATTAATTGTAAGCGAAGTTGATAAGCCATGAAAATAATAGTGTAGAGGCTTTAATTGCTTTGTTTAAAACCCATATATCAAATCTAGAGTACGTCGTTTCAAGGCCCATGACTAGCTATGCTAATGCGAAGCTCAAGAAGACCCATTTGTTTACAAATTCTTCATTATACGGGTATCGTCAACTTCAAGATACGTCGTATTTAATACCACCATGTAAATTCCCAAATCATAGTGTTGAACAATGGGTATTCAATCTAATAGCGGTCTAAATTCTGATATTTTTGGCCATGGCTTGTAAATATATGCCATTTTGTATAAAAGTACAATTAGATTCTCGAAACTCTTATATATAGAATGGTCATAAATGTCAATACTCAATTGGTACTTAGTACAGTCAATCGATAAGACTTACGTTAAACGTGTAAGCTATTAGTTTACCGCCACATTTGAGTTATTAGTAACATAAGATAGATACTTGAAATGTTTTATTAAGATAAATCAACACTCAAGATATATAGCTCTAGGAAATTAAGTTCCTTTGTAGTTGTATACATTATACAGCATATTGCAACAAACTGGACTTACTTC
Organism: Hansenula ciferrii; assembly: GCF_000313485.1. Classification (NCBI taxonomy): domain Eukaryota; kingdom Fungi; phylum Ascomycota; class Saccharomycetes; order Phaffomycetales; family Wickerhamomycetaceae; genus Hansenula; species Hansenula ciferrii. The sequence continues at coordinate 30,996 of NW_011887680.1, forward strand.
AATAAGCGTTATACCTGTTTTGAAGTCCATATCTAATGATCTTTAGTGAATATGGAAAGCCACTAGCCGAAATCTAATACCCATAGAAACATTCCTTTGCCTATAAGAAAAACTTGAAAAGCACAATCATCGCTCAAAAGTTACACGAAGGGAGAAAACTCAAGACTTTGCTAAATGAGCATCTGCTTTTAATGTCTTTACATCAGAAGTCTTAGCATCCAGTACTAGCTTAGCACTATCTTCAGATTCCAACTTCCAACCACCAGAAGCGATTATCTTTGTCTGTATTGTTGCGTATCTGGTCAAATTCTCCAGCGCGTTATTGTACTTTAGTGCACTTTGAAAATCGAAATGTAAACGCGGTTCACTGTTTGGACTTTTGCAAAGATCTCGTTTGTTAAGTGGCGACTTGCTCTACATTACATGGGTTTTAATTCCAACTTTTGAGAAGCTGATCCAATCAGGCGAATGGTGTTCTTCGGTGCTCAGTTAGTTTACTCTGGAAGAAACAGTGGTTGTTATCAAAATATGAGGTAAAGAGTGTTATTAGGATGTTAAAGATCAGCCCTCAACAATATGGAAATCTTGTTAATGAGGACAAACGTTGAGGCAAAGGGACCGGGATATACAACTTAAGCTCACAAACTAATCTTTACTTTCTGGGTGGGTACCTGGTCTGGTTATGCATAAATTCAATCAAATACCTTTCTAGAAGCTCTTTCTAGAGGGACTCAAACTGGACTGGAGACTGGCACTTGTAAAGAAAATGCAGTTGCAAATCAAACAGTTATACTGCTACAAATAGACGGTGTTTGGCAGAAGAACCAGAGAGATTTTAAATTTTGATCATAGAGAATGCTCACTGCTCAGCTACCAGTTTATGTTTCTCGCTTGGATACCTTCTGACCTTTGAGATATACAAATTACCAGTTGCAACATGATATATGTCGCCGAATTGCGGAAAGAAATTACTAAATATATGATAGCCAAGTAAGAGAATGCGTGTTCAATTCAAACCATTAACTGGATCGCCTACATTGATAATATGCAACAGGTTACATATCAAGATGAACCGTGTTTTTTCTTCCAAAAAAGGGACTTATCAAAAATTTACTGGCAAAAAATTATATATTGTTTTCTTGATCCCAATATTATTATAATCAGAGTATATTTGGGTTTAAAATCTTTCCTAATATATTCAAAAACATACCATTGAGTTTCACATTTCATTTAAATTTTGGTGCTATAAAGAACATTCCGATCAAGGATAAACAGGTAGCAAATTCTTTGGAATCTACCAATTGGGACCCAATTCAACTCCAAAATGAACTCACAAGATTATTCAGATCCTAATCAAAAGAATCAATCAAATCAATATTATCAACCCTTCACAGCTCCAGAAAATTTAACCCAAATACCACCACTTATAGATCAAGTATCTCATCCTTACGTCCCAACAAATACAAATGTTTTCCCTTCTTCAAACGTTCCATTTGAAGGCCTACAAGCTGGTAATTATCCCATCAGACCAATTCCAGATTTAGGATATAATACTTTACCAGCTAATCCATCACCATATCCATATTCCTCCTTTGGAACAACTATGACAACAACGAGCTTTGAAAGCTTTAATCAATCAGACGATGGTATTTATAGAGCCACAGGTCCATCAGAATCCCAAATTCCTAAGCCTACTTCAATTGATAATCGCATCACAAATTTAAGCTTACCATTTGTCAATAATGCTAAGCCAAATACAATCCCAATTGCACAGAATGAACCATCAGCTACATTTAAATATAAAACTTCTTCATTATCATCAAGTGATGGTATAAATAAGCCTTATAAAAGACCAAGAAGGAGGTCCGATCAGATTGATCGTTATTATAGTTGCACTTTTGAAGGTTGTACAAAGAGTTATGGAACTTTGAATCATTTGAATGCACATGTATTATTACAGAAACATGGTCCAAGAAGAAAACCCAGTGAGTTCAAAGAAGTGAAGAAGATTGCAAGAGCAAAACGGAAAGAACAACAAATGCTCAAAAATATTAAGGAATTTTCAGAAAAGAATAACTTGATGTTCATTCCACTTAATCAAAATCAAGCTATAGCAAATGCTAATAATGTATCAAGCAATTCAAATCAGTCAAGTCCAACTGAAATATCCGAATCAAGTCCTGAAACGTTAGGCTTTACAACCCCTCAAGTCACACAACAAACACAACCAATGCATTTAAACTATAATTATTCAGCTGGTTTGAATTTTCAGGTAAATGAGCAGTTCAGTGAGCAGCAAGTGAATCCATCTCAACTTCAACCAATTCAAACAAACTACAAAGCTCAACAAATACAAACCCATCCACCCCAAGCCCAAAGCATCAAACTAGAATTCCCAGTGCCTAACTTCAAATCCACATAACAAACTTTAATTCATTTATCATATTGAATTAATAGTTTACAAATTATGTTTGATATTGGAAATATCAGACGAAACCATACTGAGATCATAACTTAGACAAAAAAAAAATTATATACATAAACTGGTGTTATATTCGGCTCTTTTCTGGTGTTACTACTTTTCCTTCCTTATCCTATACTTGTCATGATCATTTATTTATTAACGCAATTAACGTTTGGTTTTTTCTCTTTTCAGCAATTTTGAATATACGTTCTACTTCCATTCATTTCAAACAAGAAATAAATATATTTATATAAACGCTCATGTAGTATGTAATAATAATATTAACGTGAAATATGGTATGGGCTGTTACATATTATCTACGTCTGTACTGTATCTCAAATCTAAGTGATTACTATATATTGAAATGATTGTATCTTTATATAAAAATTTGTATAACATGACTAGATAGCGCTAGCTGATCATTTACAACAGTTAAAATTGAATGTATTTTCAACTGATGAGGTTCCACCATTATATATAGTGATATAGCACATAGCAAATAGTAGGTAGTCAGTCAGACTGTGATAAAGCATACAAATCAATAATCAGGATTCAGAGGGTATTTACAAACAGAATTAGATTTGAGAAAGATCTTCTGTAAAAAAGTGTACCCACCCATAACTTAAGGTTAACATGTTAACATATATATAGCACTTCAATTATGCGGTATACTGCGGCCTTCATGTCGGTATAGCTATTGAAGCCGCTAAAAGTTTAGTCTCGCAAATATGATAAGCAAAGTTCAGTAGTTTTCAGTGACCAAAGGATTGGTAAAGATAAGTGTATTCATCTTAATGTGCCTACGGACGATGGTGGACTAGGTTTTCTTTGTGAATAATTGCGCCTTACACTTGTAAGTTGTAACAAATCATAATTCTGGTTGTAGAGCATGTCAACTTGAAATTAATTTCGAATATATTTTGTTACTTATGAATACATCTATATAGCTTATATTAAAGTAATCAGACCTTTTTAGACCCTTCTAAAGCAGTGAAGCTTTTCAAATATTAAAAAAGTGAGCCTTAGGTTGCCTTTGAACTAGATTATAGCGCCATAATCATGTTGTAAGAATTCTCGCTTTTGTTAAGTCTATAGCTGATCTCAGACTAACGATCTAGGTACCTGCTTAAACCAGAGATATTAGGACCATATTATAAAGCCTACTTAAAGCCGGTTTAACATGTAATGCTAATCTTATTTAGAGACATCTTCTCAGATTTTGAGTACCCTAGAACTAAAACTATAGGACGTGGTAACTAGTGGTGATCTCTTACACATGAATCGAAATAAGAACACAGGCGGGAGACGAAAATGTATGATTGTATCACTTGTATATCCAAAATATGTAAGAAAAACACAGTAATAGCTTATCAAAAGCAGTTACATCGTATCTTCTAGTGAACGCGTACTAATTCATTTATCAAGGTGTGTTCCCCTTAGTTCATATCATATTGAATATAATGTACTATAATTCACAAACCTTTCAGATCGGCTCATTATGAATATATATTTATTGAAATACAAGAAAGGAAAATCAATACGTTATAATCATTCCAGCTCTATAAAGAATGTACCGTGTAAGTTGAAAGAGGACTCTATAATTAAGAAAATCGAACGCTGAATAGAGCTTAAAAGTTGTATTATGGTCCGTCAAGCCTGTCAGGTCATATGTATGAATGTTTAGTTTGATATTTTAAGCCACCCTCAACTTTATCATGCGTTGATGTAAATTCCTACTTCTTAATGATCACTTGTATCATGTGAGCTTTAAACATTGAACTATATTTGCACAATAAAAGCTGTACATATATATGAAGCTTCCAACTTGCAAATTCTACTCACATATGAGACGAAGTGAGCATGAATTGATTTAAAACTAATCCAGATAATTTCATATCAACTCGTGAATAAGAAATGGGGTCAACATCTAGGTATAGAGTAACGTTTGGTATTGGAATCATTCAATAATCAGAAGCTTTATGAACTTTTTGAAGCGATTACCTGTCATACCCACACTTTTGTACAATAGAAAACTTTTGAAAATTTGAATATTATGTAGTTGCCTTGAAAATTGCTTTCTGAATTACATGATTTGTTTGAATATTCACGTGTAACCAAATTTCAATGTTATCCCTTAAAGCTGCCGAGGTGTCATATCTTCAACCAACGCAATCAACTAAAGGTAAAGAATTGATATACAATCCAGCTTGATCTCAAGACATGTAGTTGTATATCATGTTACTTAATTCTGATTGATGTTTTAATATGATTGATCAACTTGCTTAACTCTTAAAATTAATGTTTAACCGAGAACTCATGAACATATATTTTCTACTCAAAATTCAAAGATGATGTTGCATTTCCAGTTCAAAAGCGGAAAATTCAATGATACGATCATATCTCATAAGCTAAAAGAACTAAAATTATCGTTGTTTTAGCAACTCATTTCAAAGCTTCAGCGGCTAACAGCTAGCTGATACAAACTGACTTAAATGTTAATAGCGAATAAATGTATTATTAGACATTAATTACCAAAATTGAGCCTACCAATAACCGTACCTGAATAGTTTTTTCATCGTAATAAAGTAACTATATTCCATAATTATTAGCTATAAGTATAAGTTGTCTCTTATTGTCAGTTACTCAATAGATTTAAACCAGCTAACAAATTGTTTTCCAAAACAGCTGACTATCAATTTGGTACATTGAATTTTTGACAATTTCTGTAATCTAAAGATATATTATGAATAAAAATGAATATTGATGTTGAAATGCTGATTCGATTAGTTGAATGATAAGCTATATCTAGCCTATAACCTTAGTTCTATATCGTTTACCCGCTCTGTTGAATTAATCAAACACAACTTATAATCATCACAAATCATACCTTATTACCCCAGATCTGGTAATATATCGCCAACCCAACTTTAAAACGAACATTTGATCGATTACACTCATAATCTTTTGGTATAAAAGTCAACAATGCATTTAAATCATCGCGAATTTCTTTCAAGTTTTTTTCTGGCTATGAATGAAGTTTTATTTGAACAGCCCGAAAGAAAACAAGGCGCTGCGAAGCTGCGAGTAATTTATGTATTCAATTGAACAGAATAAGATTAGATCGAACCTAAAATCAATCCAGATATGAATATCGTGAATATCAATTGACCAATACAGAAACTCAACTGATCTAAACTTTAACACACTCGTACTGTACTTGGGAGAACTTCTAAACACATACAACTACGAATTGATTGCTGAATCTACGCTGGAAAATTGGAACCAGCTTGTTCGAATGGCCGATGCCCTAGGCGAGTAATCCACAAGTAATAAAGTACGTACGTACTGAGCAGCACAAATTTCTAGAAGCGTATTTCCGCTGTAAGGCGACAGCAGGGAACTTTTTTTAGCTCAAATCTTGACATATGAGCTTTGTAGGTAGATTAAGGTAGAAGGAAGATGAATTACCTGGTACTGCCTATAGTTAATTAGAAGAAGTTGCAGATATTAAAGTAGACAGTTCAAATCTCGAGTCCACTGAATCTTGATTTCTGGTAGAATGAACTGGGGCTTAATGGAAGTGATCCTGTATCCTGTATATAACTTACCTTTTTTGAGGTTAGTTGTATCTCGCTTGAATAATTAGAGTAGACGCATATAACGTGAGCAATGCTACTTCATAGTATTCAATTTGATTGTTCTATATATGGCATCAATTACTGGTGTTAGTGAGAAGACGTAGTAACCATACACTCCTTCACAAACGTATTTCAAATGCTTTATGAACATCAAGATCTACTGAGACCTCCTGAGTATCCTATATGGCTTCTTGGTATCCAATCCTGCCCTTTGTTTGTGATTATCCATGTTGAATGCTTTAAAACTGAAACTAATTTCAATTTGGGATCGACTTATGTCATAATTGAATTTGAGAATAGGTGCTCTGACAACAAATACTCATAGAGAATACTTAGCGAAATCCCAGCTCTACAGGGTATCAGGTATAGTTAACAAATTATTTTGCACCCTTGAAAATCCCACTTCCAAAGGTCAATGTTTACTCAATCACACTTCCCGAAACGGAACACTTCCGGAATAGGAAACCAAATTGTCCGTTTTTGTTTTGATAATTTGTTTATTATTACCATGACAACAATTACCAAATTGGGGAAATTTCAAATGAGAGTGTTCCTAATGCTGGCGCATTTCATTTTTTTGCTTTAAAATTATAAACATCTCTGTGAATTTGCAAAGAAGAAAAAAAAGTCATCATCTTGAACAACAATTCATTTATAACTAAACTTATTTCCTTCCTACATTTAGTTGTTTTCAAGATTTTAAGAAAACTTTTTGATAAATTCTTAATTCACAATCGCTTTATAAAAAACAATTGATTCATCAACATGAGAGTGAATTTTGGTGCTTACATTGCTCAAATAATTTTATTAGCTGGGTAAGTAAATTTTAAGGGTTAAATTTTAGCTTAACAACAAAAGAAAGATGAATTACTAACTAAAATTTTATAGTTTAACTTTGCTTTTAGTTTTCATCGTTTTATCAGGTTCAATTGAACATTTCCCAATTAACAGATTTTACTGGATTGAAGCTGATACATCTGATATTAGTGGTGCTCCAGATATTTCAAGATGGACTTTTTGGGGGTTATCATCAAAAGATGGTAAATCTAACAAAAGAGAACAATTAGCTCCAGCTTACCCATTCTCACCAGTTGATAACTTTGATACTACTGAAAATGTTCCAAAAGATTTCCAATCAAATGAAAAAGTTTACTACTACTTGTCAAGATTCTCATTCGCTTTCTTCTGGATTGCTTTAGCTTTTGTTGGTGTTTCTTTATTAATCTCAATCTTTTCAGTCTTTTCCTATTCAGTCATTAAAGTTAACTCATGGTTAACCACTTTAGCTTTATTATTTGATGCCGGTGCTGTTGCTTTCATTACTGCTGTCGCTGTTTTAGGTAGATCAGCTTTCAAAAGTGACAACAAATACGTTCATTTAGGTCCAGCTTTATTAGGTATTGCATGGGCTTCAGTTGCAATTTTAATTATTTTATTCTTCTTAACTTGGGGTGAATTAATCGCTGCTTCTTACAAAAAACATAGAACTAGAGTTCAAAATGAAAAAGCTGAAGAAAACAACGCTTATGTCCCACCAGCTCAAAATGATCAAATTCCAGCACCACCAGCTCAACAAACTCAATATGCTAATGAAGACCCATATGCTACTCAAAAACAAGAAAACTTGAACAACACTGATAGTGGTATTAAATTCTTCAAAATTAGACGTCATAACAAAGAAGATGGTGAATCTGTTTAAATTCATTAGATGCTAAAATTTCCATAAACATTGTCAATTAAATTGATTTTTTTATCAAATAATGATACCAAGTCCAATCATTAAGTTGATTGAACTTTTTTAACCATTTTATTTTATTTTTTTATATCAAAGATATGACAATATATCCGTTTTAATAATAGTACCATTAATTTTTTTTTATACATCAATCAAATATTCAATTCAGGATTATATTGTTTTCAAAATTTTAATAAATTTTTCTTGCTCTACAGCTGATTTAATTGGAACAAGTTCTTAATGCATTTATTATATTACATTATGAATAACTTGTGAATTATGATTGTATTGATTGAGCTTGTTTTCCACTCTTTTTTCCCCTTTCATTTACGTTTTTTTTCCCCCCACCAATTTCTTATTAATATTGATGATTTTGATACCATGTATGATTTTGACATTTTACAAACAGTTATTTCTATTATCAGTCCTTGGTATAGTTGTATTATAAACTTTGAATTATACGTTGATCATTTGAATTTTAAAAGTAGTTGATCAAAATTGAGAACGTTTATACTGCGGTGACCCGTAACAACTTTCGCATACTGTTACGAAATTCGACTGTCGCGAAGGTCGGGTGGCAAAATTCGAACAAATCGAAATTGAAATTATTTAGCAAATTTTCATAAACCGACTTGAACTTGTACGGTTTACCAAAACATAAACAATAAACAAAGCGCTGCTCTTTGACACATTTTATACGTGATTTGAAGAGATATAGTATCAACATTGAGTGGTAACTGTTGGCTTAATAGAAATTGGTGGTAATATATTTGTGCTAGTGATTTGGATTGTTTTCCCTGAAATTTCGTTGGTTTATCCCTTTATATAAACAAGCAATAGGTGTTAAACTATAGTATACCCACATATCTTTTTATTCAATTAATATTTCAATATGTCTTCTAATCTTATGAATTTTGATAGACAACAAGAACATGCTTTTGATAATGCATTGGTCCAAGGTATTCAAGCTCTAGACAGTTATGATGCTTCTCAAGTGCCTCAACATCTACAACAATCTCATAATCTATTAAGACACCAACAACAACAGCAACAACAGGTTCAACAACAAGTTCAACAACAACAAGCCCAACAAGCTCATGCCCATCAACAGCAAAATATTCAACGTTTAGATCATACAAATGATCAACACAATCAAAGACTCCTACAACAAGTTCCAATTGATCCTTCTATAAATGATAGTGCATCTGAGAAAGCAACAGCGGCAGCAGTAGCAGCTACAGCAGCAGCAGATTTGATTAATGTTAGAAACACTGCTCAGGCAGCTGTGGAATCATCAAACAAATTGAGAAGTTCAAATTCTACAACACCATCAGGTCCAAAAATCACAAAACCAAGAGTTAATAAGCCAGGACAAAAATTTGGTGCCAAAAAGAAATCATGGGTTTGGAATTGGTTTTTACAAGATCCAATTGATTCAAACATTGCAACTTGTGATTTTTGTGGTAAAATTATTAGAAGATTGGCTTCTGATAAAGGTTCACCAAAAAAATTAGGTGAACATTTGAAAACTCATAAAATTGATAAAAATTCTATAAATGATAAAAGAGATTCAGTCATTGTTAGCGATGCTAATCGTCATTATTTTAATACTTTGAATGCTACAAACCCTTTCAAACAACATCCTTTAAGTAATGAAGCCCCAACTGATGCTACAACAAATGATCCAGATTCTCGTGCACATTTACAAACTTATAATCGTCATCCATCAACAAGTACATCTCAAACCACAGCAACTTCAACAGCTGATTTTACAACTTCATCAGAGCCAACAAATTCATCAGGAACAAATTCAACAAATAATCCTAATTTTGATAAATCAGAATTTGAACAATCACCATATACTCAACCAAAATTTCAAAAAGATATCATG
>NW_011887681.1:0-6304 GCF_000313485.1 Hansenula ciferrii
TTATGCCGCTTCAAATATTAGAATTAAATATTCGTTATATTAATGGCTCGACTAAACAGATACGGTGAAAATATATAGTCAAAAGAATGTAGTTATAAAATATTTACATGTCAAATATATTTAAAATGGAACAAAGTAGATCATGTATTAATACTTATACTTTGTAATATCTGTTTGATTAATACATATACTCAATCAATAAGATATGAAGTTAATGTAATCAAAAAATAAGAGCTTTCTCCAGCTCAAAATGTCTGCAGAGATTTTCCAAAAGTAAACGAGTCCAAAGAATATATATAATGATTCTTATTTGCAAATTAATTCAGATTATAGACAAATTATAACAAAAGAACGTGAATCTAATTCAATTGGTGATAATTCTAATGCAACACAGATAATCTAGATGATATAAAATTAAAAGATCAATGAAACTAAATTGGGGGTTTGGTTTCTTTATATAATAATTTAAAATTTTTACTCAGCGGTTAATTTTGTAAACATATTATAACAATATTATACAAATTACACAGCGGTTAATAAATAAATGGTCATGAATGGTTATGTCAATACGTCGAATAATTGTTCGACTCTAAATTAATGATTTGTGAGTAGAATTACACTATTAGTTTACCTGATAGATTACATCAAATTTCAAAATGACAACAAAAGTAAATTGTGTATTGATTCGACACATACTTTATAATAATTTATTTGAAAATTAATACAATACTCAATCAATAATTTATAAGATAATATGATATGGTAAGTAATGTATTCAAATTAATACTTTTTATCTGATCACAAACAGTCGATCTATCTGAAGACAATCACCATAAACTCAGAACTAGAAAATTGGATATAATGGTTTTCACTAGTAATATGGGAAGATAGCTGATGAACTAGTTATACGCTACTTAATTCATTGATTCATTAATATTTAATTTTCAGTATGAAAAAGAGATCTTGTTATCTTATATATGAAAATTATTTATAGTCATGTAAACAATAGGATGATCAGCGGCTAATTTAAATAAACAAATGGAAAAGAAAAGAATAATTAAATCCAACTCTAGATGGAACTGAACTATATTAAAGTTGATATTAGAGGTGTTAATGAATTGATCTGATAAAGTTTGGATTAGACCTTATACATAATATCCTTGAAACATATATAGATTATAAGCTATGAAACTTATACGTTAATTGGTGAATCTATTCATGTATCTATTCAGCTCTTGAAACAATAGTAAACCGTGATTCTATATTTTAAACGAAACAGGCCTTCAATCCCTATTGTTCATCAAGATATATAAATCACTAATTTATATACATACAGATCATATTCTGATGTCGCGGACCAGCTTGCATGTTCATGATTATAAAAAATCTCATGTGTTTTTCATTAATTAATTTTTAATATGAATTTTAATTTTTAAGAGGTTCTCAAAACTATTGATGAACATTAATATCACAGCAACATATTTTCCTATGCATGTTTCTTTGTAATACTTTGACAGGCCAAAAGCATTCATATCAATCAAAGGTAAAAACTGTTTCATGAACAAATATTAAATTCAAGATATAATTTTATTAGTATAAGTCTCAAGCAGCGATGGCAAGAAGAAGATCAACGTCCAGAGGATCCAGTAATACTAAAGTTTTTTATTACAATGATAATCTATTTTGATATTTGAATGATTTTAATATTGGTGAACATATATAAACATGTTCTAATAGCATTTGATTCATTTGTGATTATAGTGATCAGCTGTTTAAAATATACATGTTCATTTATTCTTTTTGGATCATTTAGACGGTTACAAACGTTATTCTGCACTAGTAAAATATAATTGTAGATCTGAAAATCATCACCATCATGGTGTAACAAAGGATCTTGAAAGTGATGAAGTGGCAAATAGATATATGGAATTACCTGAAAGTGATAATGTATTATTCTAAAGGAAATTAATAGTTGTTAGTTTAAGGGATTGTTCTGTTAGAAAGAGTTGTGAAAGAGAGATTGATTTATATATTGGTCAAAATTGGAAGGATCAACTAAATAAATCTAAAGATAAGTTTGGTTTAGCGGTTAGTAAGAAGGTTAGCTATATAATAAAATATAGACAAATTAATAAGTTTAAATATAAGTTTTATTGATTACAAAAAGAATATCATAGTAGTAATTACGTATCAATATTATAATTAAAGACAACAAAAGTATGTTCATGTATTAATATGCTTTTACTTTTGGAATGATTTTGTTTCAACAAATACTCAATCAATCAATTAATATAATATGATCAAATTATCTGATATGAAAGTAATGTAAACTATATCTATATCAAAACTAATCCAAGCTCATTGCGATATAAAAACATGACCCAAATATTTCAACTCACTTTGGAAACTATATGCTGCTGCTAAATTGTTGAAATCAATATAGTTCTACCTGAAATTAAATTGAATTTAATATTGTTTAAAAGAATGTAAAATTGAATAATCTTGATCTCTTTATATAATTATTCATTCGGCGGTTGTTTTTGTAAACAATTCTTAACGCAGCGGCTAATTTTAATGAGAAAATCAAAAAGCATATAATAACATACATGGTGGGAAGAATATAATATTGTGAAAAAAATAAATGTATGATTTACAAGATATATGAGGTTGTTCCTAACGTGTACTATATAATTACATGACAAGATCATTTAAAAATAAAACAAAGTAATCATAGTATTGATATTTATACTTTATGTTGATTTATTTGATCAATACAATACCCAATTCAATAGTACATGATAATACTGAATATGAAGGTAATGTAATCAAACTTGTATCTTTGTAGCTTATTATCGAGATTAAAAAAACAATTAAATTGAATTTTTAGATTCCGTAAAGCTATGTGCGTCAAAATTCACTAAAGACTTCAAGCTAGTTGAATTTGAAAATGTTAAAATGCTGGTTAATCAAATTAATATACTGAAAGAATCTCAAAATAGGGGATTTTGATCTCCTTATATAATTGTATCTCGGCGCGGGTTAGTTTTGTGAGTATACGTCTTTTAAACAAAAATAAAAAATTCTAAGCGCTGTCCATTAATCCCCATCAGTCTATATTGTAGAGCTACCTAAGTCTAAGTGGATCACACAATATTTCAGGAAGCATAGGTTACAAGTGGATACTACAATATTGTGGGAACTATTGTGGTTTATTGAGTGATTCTCACAAATACAACTATATATAACTACATCAATCAATTTAAAAATGGCAACAAAGTAAGTCATATATCAATATACTTTTACTTTGGAATGTTTATTTGATATTAGCACAAATACCCAATCAATCAATGATGGAATATGATATGATATGATATGGAAGTAATGTAATCAAATTCATACTTGATCTTTATGATGGTGTCAAAACTTCAACGTAGATTTCAAGAAACAAACCAGCTGAGATAGAAATACTGAACCACTTCTTAAGAGATGAGAACACTAACTTCATATTAATATAATATATATATATAGAGGAATATTAAAATGAAATATAACAGAGGGTTCATATTTAATTTTAATATTTTAATCCGGTGGTTGGTTTTGTAAACAAAATAACTCTGCAATATGAGCGGCTAATTTTAATAAATATAAAAGACGTAGAAGACATATATCTCGTCATGAGCTGCTAGAAACCATGGATATGGTTAACGAAATATCATGTAAGTGGAGGTGTGGGTATATCTGACAAAAGTGTAGTAAGATCTAGTAGCTCCTTATAGAAACAGTATAATTTACAAGAAGATGTTCCTAAATGCAACCTATATAATTACAACAACTTTTAAAACAAAACAAAGTAAATTGTGTAACATGTCAAATTTTAAAATGGTAACAAAGTAGATTGTATATATATATAAATACTTATACTTTGCAATTTCTATTTGATTAATACATATACTCAATCAATATTACTATATGATATGAATCTAATGTAATCAAAAAACATCTTTCAGGCGATTAAGAGAACCATTCATGAATGCAGGCAATCAGCTACTCAAAAGTAATAATCATATGTTATATCTTCTCAAATTGAAATGATCACAATCACCATTGTGGTAATAAAAGAATACTGTCTCAATTCTAGTAAATTAAAAATATAAAAGAGCAGAATTTTAGTGGGGATTGATCTCTTTATATAAAATTTTATATACGGTGGTCAGTAATTTGTAACCAATTATAAATATGATATACCGCATCTGCAAATATTAATTTATATGAAGTATATACAGCGGCTAATTTTAATGAACAAATCAAAAAGTAGAATACTAGAGCTTATGGGCTCATGAGTGGTAATTTATTAAATACATCTGAAAATATATAAGAAGAACTAATGGTTTAAATAGATATTCAAAATTGTTCCCACAATGCAACTAACTACATCAATCATTTTAAAGTGAAACAAAAGTAAATTGTATATTAATATACGTATACTTTGAAATGCTTGTTTGATTAATACATATACTCAATCAATATGATATGAAGTTGTAATCAAAAAATAACAGCTTCTTTGATAAATAAATTAGAAGCCCAAAGGTAAATGACGTTGAAGCTCAAAGAATATTGAACATCTCCATATTAATTGCAAATTAATTCATTACAGACACAAATATAAAAGAAAGATCTCCTAAATTCAATTGATTTTAATGCACTTCATATAATAAATGATATAAAATTAGAGAGAATGGAATTTAAGGGGGTTTGATTTCTTTATATAATAATTCATTTTTCGGTGGTTGTTTTTGTAAACAATTCAACAGATGACAGCGGCTAATTATTTAATGATCACAAATGGAAAAGATAGGAATTTGATAGACTAATCAATTAAAATTACATCATGTAGTTGTCCAAAAAAAAATAAGATATATTAAAACAATGAATAATTGATAATTTGGTTTTAAACCTTTCATACTTTAATATCCTTGAAACATATAGATGATAAGCTATGAAACTTATATGTTGATTGATAAATCTATCCAAGTGTAAATTTAGCTCTTGAATTAACAATGATAAACCGAGATTTTACTGAAGTAACCCCCTATTAGTCCCTAATGTTCATCAAGATATAAACTAATTCATACACAGCAGATCGGATGACTAGGCGCAGAATTTTTTTAAGGTTTTCTCAAAAATTTTAATAAACATTCGCAGCAACATATTTGGATAATCCAAATGAATTTTAATCAATCAAAAAAGGTATAGATTGAAAACTGTCTTTCAGAAGGTCAATACTTCTCTGGATCAGAAGTGACGAGCTATTTCTATGTACCAGCATCAAATAAAGAGTTGATCATCATGTTTTCTTCAATAATCTAGAATTGTTTTTCGAAGCGGGTGTCTTCTATCACCAAAGTTATGAACAAATATTAAATTCAAGATACAATTCAAGTTCTTTATTACAATGATAATCTATCTTGATGTTTGAATGATTTTAATATTGATGAACATATATAAACATGTTCTAATAGCGTTTGATTCATTTGTGATTATAGTGATCAGCTGTTTAAAATATACATGTTCTTCTTTTTGATCCACTAAATAATTATCAAGGTTATATATGTAGTACAATATTACAGATTAAGTTTTATGGCAACTGGTGTAACTTGAATATGGATACATGATATATGTGAGTACATATAGAATATATCAATTGATTAGTTATGCTTGTAGAAGTGATTACATCAATTTTTAAATTGGCAACAAAGTAAGTCATATATTAATAATATACTTTTACTTTGGAATGTTTATTTGAAATTAATACAATATACTCTAATCATTGATCATATGATCTTAACTAAATGTACACATGTAAATTCAATATTCAAGACTAGCTGTGCTAATTAATCAGATATCATCAATTGTAATTGAGTGATCATATTATTAGCGCACAAAACATGACATTAAGCAGATCAACTCGCAAATACCTTAGGCAACCAATTCAAGTTTATATCGTAATAAAAATTATATCAAAATTCACATGAAAACAGCGGATTTTGATCTCTTTATATATGTAACATAATAATTCGGCGGCAATAATTAGCTGTTTTGTAAACAATAATATGAATTCATAACATGTTGAAGCTACGAAATATTATAACATGAGCTGATCAGCGGCTAATATTAATGTAATAAACAAATTGAAATATTATTATAATAAGTACATAACTAGATAAGAATGTGATTCCTACAATCAAATTTTAAAATAACAACAAAGTAAATCATGTATTAAAAAATACTTTTACTTTGGAACACC